>NC_056728.1:491549034-491691534 GCF_019279795.1 Protopterus annectens | reverse complement strand
TCATCCCCCACTCAGACATCACTGACAAACTCACCCATCTAGATATCAACCCTTATATCATTCGATGGGTCACTAACTGGCTCACTGATAGAACACAAAGTCAAACTAGGGGAAGCCACTTCCAATAACAGACCTGTAACCAGCGGTGTTCCACAGGGATCAGTCTTGGGACTAATACTGTTTGGAACCTATGTTTCTGAATTACATGCAAATACTAAAGGTTTGTGGCTGACAAAGTTGGGGATGACTGCAAAATGGGAGTAGTCATACACTCTCCAAATGATGTCAACATCCTACCATGAGGTCTTACACAAACAAATATGATTGCTGCCAAAGTCATGGCCTTAAGCTCAATGCAAAAAAATGTACTATCATCCCTTTCAGTAAGGGAGATGGTTCCAGCTAACTACCACATCAATACCAACAACTTAAGTACACATTCAGTGGTGAGAGACCTAGGCACAAAGGTTGACAGCAACCTTATGTTTGACCACCATGTCTCCACAGTGCTAAGAATGGCATTCTATATGGCTCATCTCATTAGCAAGGTCATTGCCTCCAGAAAAAAGTTATACTGCACCCTTCCCTCATCAGGCCAATTATGGAGTACAATCTCACTTTTGGTATGTATCTTTCCAAGCAAGCGCAGCAATTGGAGAGACCACAAAGGCTCCTCACAAGGAAAATTCAAGGTCTTCATCATCTGTCCTATATGGATCATTTGAAATCACTTTCACTTTACTGTGTTTCATAGACTACTCAGAGGCAATCTTTGCCTTGCATAGAAGTGAATCTCTGATCCTGCTTTATTGGAAATGCTGCAGCTCCACAAGTCAAATGATACACTGGTTACTCGCTCTAAGACCTTAACTTTGTATGTCACATCAACAGAACCTGCTGGAGGGACAGATTCATCTCCCAGTGGTTACCATTGGAACAGACTCCCACTTCATGTCAGAGTACCCCTTTGGCACTCTCAAAATGCAATCTGGATGACTGGATGGGTAACCATAAATTCACTGTGGGGGTTCCACCTGTGTCCCTCTTGGACAGGGGCAACAGGTGCTAATCATGAAAATAAGGGTAGAACTTGGCTAGGCTTGTAAGGTTCCTAGGACAAGAAGACAAGCATAGCAGAATACAAAACACATTTGCTTCTGCCTGCTGTCTGTGCTGGTAATGTGTCCCTGACCTTTACTAACATAACAGTATCTCTTACACCATCTGACACTGCATACAAAAGTGCCTTATGGCTTTGAAAACTGGCAAAACACTTGGTGATTTTTTTTCCTGTAACCAGTAGTACAGGGAGCAGATAAAATTGCTTATAATCCTCTATATTCCTTATGACCCTTCATATAACAAGATTATGTTTTCATGATTTCAGACAGCCTTCAGCACACCCCATATATTACAAAGTAGTTAACTATAGGACTAGTGTAGCACAGTGGTTCGTTTTCTTGCATCACAATACCTGGTCCTCCTTTCATTCTGACTCCCGAAGACATGCTCTGTCAATGCATTGGCAAGCCTTTAAATTGACCATAGGTCTGCATGCCTCATGTGACTGTGAATGCATGTACATGTGCATCCTGTAAAGATGATTACTCTCTGTCTTCTGCTTACTAACGGCCGGCATAGGCTTCAGCACCCTAGTACCCTAAAATGGATTAAGAGTAAATGCAGATGAATGAATTAATGTACACACATCTATTTTTTTTTGCTGTTATGCTCTTACAGGTTCCCTAGGAACCCAACTTAGCCAATTTTTGAAATTGATCATTTTTTTCTTTATACTGTGGCATCATTCTTGGTGAGGGCAGGATGCTACTCAGGGTCGGGGTCATACTGGCCTAGGCTACATGATGAGAGAGCTCTTCCATGTCTTTTTTCATTCATATATATATATATATATATATATATATATATATATATATATATATATATATGTATATATTACACACACACACACATATATATATATATATATATATATATATATATATATATATATATATACACACATATATCACACACACACACACACACACACACACACATATATATATATATATATATATATATATATATATATATACATATATACATATACACACACACACACACACACACACACACACACACACACACACACACACACACACACACACACACACACACACACACACACTGGTTGCTAGACCCACATATCTTAGTATTTTTGCTATTTTTGTTACTGACTCCCATTCCTTCTGATACTTGGTTATGTTGTTCCAGATAACCCTTGATGTTTCTTCCTATCTTATAGACAAAACTAGGATTCTCTCCCAAGATGTCAGAAAGAGTCTGATCCACCAACATTAGGTTCCAGTATTTTATTATTATACTTTTCACTTGTCCAACCTCTGGACAATACCTAAGAATACATGATCTTTGGTGTTGGACTATCTTGATCATTCCTTCGTCCCATAATTTGGATGGGGCTACTGACATTCCGTGACTCTAATAAAGGTTTGTATTTAGATCCCCATTCTTGTATAATGTACTGTCTAACATTATTCATCATTTTTATCTTATAACCCCTCTCCTTAAACAGACTGGTTATAAATTCTGTTTCTTCTATCATATCTTCATAGTGAGAAGTCATGCGTGCAGCACGTATAAATTGCCCTTTAAAAAGGTTATTTTTTACCTTTTCAGGATGGCAACTGGTATATTCAAGATAATCATTAGAAAATGTGCTTTTACGACGAATACGTGATTTGAAGCCCCTATCTTGACTAAAAATATAAGTATCCAAATATGCTATACCTTCATAACTGGATGAATATGTAAATTTAAGATATTCACTACTGTTATTTAAAAAGTTAATAAACTTCTCAAATTTTTCCTTACTGTCATCCCATAGAAAGTATATGTCATCCAGAAACCTAGAATAGTGCTTGACAGTGTTGAAATACTCGCTGGGAAAAAGAACAGAGTCTTCCCAGTCCAACATGACCAAATTTGTGAAAATAGGAGCACAGGCTGCTCCCATGGCGACACCTCTTGTTTGACGGAAATGTTCTCCCTCAAAGTATATAAAATTATTGTCAAGCGCTATAGACATACATTCCATGATCAGACATGTAGTATCCCAATCCAAAATTGCATGTTTTCTAATACTATTACATAAAGCATCCAACCCAGTTTGTTGTGGAATGCAAGAATAAAAGATCCAGAACATCTATAGTTACAAAAATGAGCCCCTCTTTCCATCCATCTATAGGATATTTACTTAAAAATTCCCAGGAGTCCTTAACCATATGAGGTATCTTATCATATAAATGTTTTAACCACATATCAATGGCTTTTCCTATGGGGAAAGTTTTAGAATGACTCCCAGACACAATTGGTCGGAACGGAGGGTCAATTATATTTTTATGAACCTTGGGTATACCCACTAAGGTGGCTAACCTGGAGAACCTAACTTTAAAGTAATTATATGTGTCAACTGTGATCCTCCCATCTATATAAAATTCTTCTATAAAAGGAATCTATCCGCTGGTATGCAATATTAATCTCATTGATAGAGATAGATTCATAATTTCCTGATAAATGAAGAATATCATACATTTTTTTGGTGCAGTCTATAGTATCATATATGACCACACCTCCCCCTTCCTCCGGCTTCATCACTCGGATATTAGCATCCTGTTTAAGAGCCTTGAGAGTGTTAAATTGAACTTCCTTTAAATTACCAACAGGTTTCCTAGTTCTCGTTTTAGTGTACAGTTTATATACTTCCCTCATAACTGTCTTTTCATATAAATCCACATAGGGATGACTTGGGGGCATAAACGTGCTTTTTTTCTTTAATTTAGTCCCTGCTGTCTTTACAAGATGTCATATTTTTACCTTTAAACATTATAGCTAAATTAATTTTTCTTACAAACAATTTAATTTCACACAGACAGTCTACTAAATCAAAGAAGGAGGTTGGTATGAACTTCATTCCCTTAGATAACAACAAAGTGTGTGATGCACAACATTAAACTTGAATAGTTATAAATCTTAAAATCATTGCAAGTGTGTGTAACCCCATTCACTATGATATTATCATCAGCCTGGGGACTACCAGTGTCCATATTCAGTTCCACCATGTACTCTTTCCCCAATTGTTGTCCTTCTGCTTGATTTTCTTGTAATTGTAATTCTGCGGTCTGTTTGCCCCTTGTGCCAGTATGGTTGTCCCTATGGTTCCGATCCCTGCTGAAAATTTGATTCATTATATTTATGACTCTTAACTTCCTGAAAATTACCATCTGTATACTCCTTAGTATTAACTTTACTTTTGTCTGCATATGATTTTTTAGAATTACTTTCTTTCCAAACGTATGCCAGACCCTTATTATACTGTTCAACATCTCTAGTAATCTTCTTATACTTTCTCTCATAAATTTTTTGTACCTTACTTTCAGCAACTGAAAACTGTTTAATGTATAACTTTTCCCATTGGGAATACAATAAATCATTAGTTATTTTAGTATTAAGTGATTCAACTTCCCGTACTAACTGACAAAGTTTCTCATCATTGTATTTTATTATCAATTTCATAAAATTGAATCCAAATTCATTGAACAAATGATTAAATTCAATTATACTTGTGTCTGTAATACTAACACCTATAGGTAATTTAAAAAATCTTAAGCCCATAGGAACAATTTTTAAAGTTAAGCATTAATGTAAATATGCATTATCAACTTTCAACCCATTGATTAAATTCAATTTTTTACCTAACAAATAAATCAGGTCTTTCAAAGTTCCATGCACTTCATTGTTGGAATGAATGTCCCTTTCATGTCCTTGTGGGAGTTTATCAAAGTTACAATTACTGATTAAAAATTTATTTAAATGCATGTCCCTTTTTCCACTCCCTACGCCACCAACTCACTGAGAATGAACATTGTGTTGAACAGTACCTTTATCCTTGCGACTCGTGCAACCAATAACAGTGGAATAGTTTTCAATGGTAAAGCTATCTTTGGTTTGCCACCCGTTCATTTCGCTTCCTCCTCAATGTCATATAAAGAGAAGTCAAAAGTAAAGTTTGAAATATTTATTTTACTGCTAAGTGGCTCCGTAGCATCTAAACCATTAGCTAAGTCAACAGGGCTTTTCCTAATACCCGAACCTTGGCCATTAGGTATAATAAAGCCATCAATAGCATCCCCATTGGTTACCATAGGTGGCTGCTTCCCCTTGTTGTCATTAGAACTAATTCCAGTGGTCAAGTATCCCAGCTCAGACCGTGTTCCGCCATTCAAACTATCTCTACAATTGGGGTGGCCACCTAGGTCTAGCTGCCCACCATTAGCATTGTTTTTTACGTGATAAAATCCTTTTTATGCACAGAGTACTTTGTTTCACTTATTGGTGACATCTAGGCGTTTGGAAACTAAGCGTACGGATTAGCCGTGTTTGAATTTAAGCTGTTCATTTTCATGATTTGCAGTCAAATGAAATGAAATGCTGTTTGATGATTTATGATGTGATAGTACTGTATTTTTTTTTTTTTTTGCAAGAACTGTATTGTCATTGTGTTGGTTACTGCAGCTCCCGGAAGAAAGCATGTAAGCGTATGGATTAGCCATTACGAAAATGCAAAGTCAGACAGGGAAGGGTAATTGAGATTAGCAGCACAGCTACGGTTATGTTTACACTGATTTTTCTTTCACAATGAAGGTTGTTTTAAGAAGGGTTATCAAAAAAAACGGCAAAAGTTAGCGTCGCTGTGGCTGTAAGCATTGTTAATGCACAAATGAGATAACTCCACACATGCTGGCAGTAAAGTGCATACAGCCACAGCGACACTAATTTTTTCCACTATTCTTGCAAACCCTTCTTAAAACAACCTTCACTGTGAAAGAAGAGACAATTCCTGAAATTTCTACAACATTAACAGTCAGGTTTCCACATCGGGAAGCAAGTGGTATTATCGCGGAAATGTGGTTGCGATAAAACGCACGTACCCTTTTTGATTATTTTATTTTTTCCTGTCAAAAAACATCAGAGATCTTCTTTGAACTACTCCAGTCAACAAGATGAGCTTCACCAAATCTTCTCACCAGGATATAACTTTCAAAAAGGAATTACAATCTTTGTTACTTAACATTCAAGAACTGACTAGTAAAACAGATCAAATGAACCTGAAATTGGATAGTTAAGGAAAGCTGTACTAAACAAATGGACATTATACATGAAGATTTAAAACAACAGAAAGAACCGATTTCAGGCATGGAAACAGCCCTAAATTATATGGATTCTAGGCTCCAGGAAGGTGAGCATAATACTGAATTCCTTTTAAAGCAAAATACACAACTTTTGTCTAAAATAGATGATCTAGAAAACAGAATCTTTGGCTTGCCAGAAAAAATAGGAGGAGATAGTATGGAAAAGTTCCTGTCTACATGGATACCTGAAATACTAGAATTACCTGATGCTCTTTCATATGGTATTGAAAGAGCACACAGATCCTTTGGTTTCATCAAAAATAAAAAAAGTAATTCTGCAAGATCGGTGATTGTAAAATTCCTTTCCTCACATGATAAGGAAATTGTCTTAAAGACAGCATGGGCAAAATCTCCAATTAAAATAAAAGATAATTTAGTTCATTTTGATAATGACTATTCTCCTGTGGTAATTGCAAAAAGAAAAAAGTTTTCCTGCCTTTGATAAGAGAATTAAAAAATATTATCAAATAAAATCTCACCTGTTGTTTCCTGCAAGGCTTAAAATATTTTACCAGGATACATCTAAATTATTTGAAGATCTGGACAGTGCTCTTATTTTTGTTAAATCTAGCAAACATTTGGACAACATAGAAGAAATGGATTGGGCCAATGCTAACTTGAAGAGATTAGCCGAAAATGAAACTTGGAAAACCCATGAGCACAAGAAGAAGCTAAGAAAATAAAAAACCTGCTCTTATATCCTTCTATTCACAATGGAAATCCAGTTTGTTTGTTCTAAACATACTAATGACCCATAGGGTCGGGAAAATTGATAACCAGAACAACAAGTAAGATTTTACCACTGTTATTATACTTTTTAATGATAGTCTTTACTGTCTTTATTTTGATGCTTATTATGCAAATATTTAGTTCTTTATTATTTTTGATAGGTATGGGTTTAGGTTTAAATTGAGTTATTATTGTAGCCTATTTGTTGCCATTTGTATTGAAGTACAGTTATATCTATAGGTTGCTACTTTGGATAAATATCTTCTTTAATAACCTGTCTCAATGATTTGGTGCTTACATTTAGTTTGTTTTGTATTGATCGAGACAGACAGTTTATATTGTCTTCAGAAGTTTCTATATGATTTTAGTGTATATATAAAGTTATTTTTGCATATACTTTCTCTTATTGGTATCTGGAGCTATTTTTAACATAAATTTTGTTGTTGGTAGTGTCCGGAGCTAATATAAAACATGATGTGGATAAAGACTATGTCTGTACTGAATTTGTGTTATAGGGTTATTGTTGGTAATGTCCAAAAATGTGGTGGGCTCAAAAGTTGCTGTTGGAAATGTATGGAGTTGTTTGGTCACATGGGGGTGACGCTGCTGCTGTTTCCCTCTCCTTTTTGAATGTTTGCTTTTTCTTTTTTAATTTAATTCTGGCTGACGTCTTTTGCTGGTGTGTTGTGGTGTTGCTCCGTTGCTCTGCTTGAAACTGGGGTGTTTTTTATTTCACGGTGTTGGCTTAGAGAGGCAGTTTGGAATGGTTTGAGAGCTGCAGAGCGGCTTCTGTGATTGCTGTACTTTTAGAAACCGTTGTTTCATCACCTACGAACGACTTCAGTGGCACGAAAGTGTTTCTTACTCATTTTTTCCTGCTGAAAATTTCAAAGCCTACAGTTATTCAGCTTCAGCTCGAGACCTACTTTATGATCGCTCTCTTAACATGGGCATTCTCCCTTGAGTTACATCTAGACTGTTGCCATGGAAACCATAAATCCCTATATTGGAAATAAAGTGTCAGAGGCTTCAGAACACTTGAACGCTTTAAAGGGAAGAAAAAAAGAGAAAAAAAGCAATGGAGATTAGATATTGTTATTAATGGGTGATGTGTTATATTTACTTATATGCAAACAAATTGTGTTTAATAATTATAACCTGTAATTAATTTACTGGTGGAGAGCTATCATCAGCCTGTTTTAGATACTTTTATTAGCTATTTAAGTCCTTAAAAAATTGATGTTACTTCATACTGAAGTGCATGGGATTGTGAATGTTTAATATTTGGGCAAAATAAGTGGTGATTTTCCGTTGGACCCCTACTGCTTCATGTTGGTCTGCTTTTTGCAACTTGTGCATAATATGACTTTAATCCCGGCCATCTGGCAGACATTTCATTGCTTACACAGATGGAGCAGCTGAGTGGTGGGGGTTTAACGGAGGGGTACCGAAAAGGTACAGTATCATTCAGACTTCTTTACATAGGTTGGTGGTAGTACTTACTCTGAAAATGTCACAAATAATGCTACAGTCTGATCATTTGAAAAATATAATATGTGCAGAAATTCTCATGGTCCCAGAAAAATATCAGTTTAATGACACACTCTTGCCTGGACAGTTTCAGTATTTTTTGTTGACAAATGAATGGATTTGAAATGAGATGCTTCTAAAGTAGGAATTGTGGGTGCGATGATACGCAAGTGCCAATTATTGTGACTGGTTTGCATAGATATTTAATTGTCTGTTTAATTATTTTAATAAGCAGCAAAATAATACTCTCTCGCAGCAACTTAATAGGTTTGATAACATTACTAGGGTTTGGATGAGCATAGTTAAATAGAATGATGATGATTACTAAAATAAATAAAGAAAATAATAAACACACTGAATTGGTAGTTTGAAATGGTATAAGCAACACTGTCAATAAAATATGTTAAAGATGAAAACTAATTTATTCCATATATTTTGAGCAATTAAAAATAATTTTTATTAACACCTCACTTATTACAAAATCTTTATTAATACACAAATACAATTAAAGTAAATATATTTGTTTAAGTTATTACAAATGAGAATAATCCATACCTTCACTAGTAGATCATTAATTATAACTTATTCTATGTCTTTAGAATATCATATTAAGAAAACATGAGAGTTTAAGAATATTAATTTACTTGTTTATGTAGTTATATATAATGTATCAATTTCTCATATATGAAAATACATTATTTATAAATTGCTTTACTATTTTTATTTGCAATCATATCAACTATATGTTATAGTTATTTGTCTTCAATATCTTGATTCATAGTGTGACTAACAGAACTTAAATTCACTTCTAGGATAGTCAATGTATTTTTTCATGGATAAATAGTAACTACATAATAGAATAATGAAGATTGATATATGTATAAAATATTTTTGAAGTTAGAAGTTTCCTTCACTTAAATTAATCCTCCTGTTTCAATAACCTTTATGTTAATAGGAATTAATACTACTACACTACAAAGTGATTCTCTTATACTGTATCATATTTGCCTTTTGCATAATGTTTTAGTTATTAATTTAAAATTATTAGATATTTTGATTTTCAATAGAAGCCAAGACTCTTTTACCATGATCTGGAAAATTTTCTCTTAGACAGATGCTGATCAGAGGTTGTTACTTGATCAGGGATTAATCTGAGTGATTATATGTCACTTTGATTAGGAGTATTATACTGCAGGAAGGTTATGGGGGTTTGATGTTACTAGTTTATGTTATAAAAGCTCGTTACAGTTTTGTCTGACATTCTTCACAACACAAAGTAATACTTTAGTAATACACTCATATTTTTCATATCTGTTACTATGTAATCAATCTAAACTTTTTATTCGCATTCCTTTAATATTTAACTATTTGATATGTTTTTGGTCAAAATACACTTTTCACAAAATGTACTTCTTATGACTTCATTACAGAGTATTTCTATTAATGTTAATGGATTAAATAACTAAAATAAGTGGGGAAGTTTATTCAAACATCTTAAATTACACAAATCCCAATTAATTTTCTTACAAGAAACTCATTTGAAATCAGAAGATATGTTTAGACTAGAGACTAAATCTTATTCAACATTAATTAGTTCAAAACATCTTCAGAAGAAAAGAGAGGTAGTAATTCTGTGAAATAATACTTTACCTTGCCCAAAGATAACCAATACATATAAAGATAATAAAGGAATGTTTTGTCTTGTCACAGTTGAATTTAATAAGAAAATGTATACTTTAGTGAATTTATATTGGATACCAGGAATAGGTATCAATACAGTAAAACATCTGGATCTCATAGTGCAACATTCCAAGGGGTCCTTAATAATAGCAGGGGGATTTTAATTGTATTTTGGATAATAAAGAATCAACATCTTTAAATAAAAGAAGGATTACAGATTCAGCCAAATCATTAAAAGATTTTCTAGAATCATATCATCTGAAAGATATTCATTCATTTGCAGATTCTGATTCTTTAAACTATACTTTTTTCTCTCATAGACATAACACCTATTCAAAAATAGAGTCTTATTTTCTAATGACTTATTAGGCTCTCTGGTCAACACCAAGGTTATTTCATGCCCAATATCAGACCATAATTCAATAATATTTGAAATTTCAGTTAATTCAAATTACAATACACAGATAAGAAGAATACCTGCGTATACCACAAATTTGAAACATTTTGAAGAATTCTTAACTTTGAAGACACAAAATCTTATAGAACTAAATAATAATAATAACAACACCTCAGAAATTTTGTGTGGTATGCCCTAAAAGCTTTTTTATATGGGAGAATTATTAACTGGTATAATATAAAAAGGAAAAGTTGGGATAAGCAGTTATTAGAGATTCAACTTAAATTAATTAGCTTCATTGAAACATAATCAAGAGTCAGATCTAAATATTAAAGATAAGAAAAATGAAATAAATACTTTGAATAATAAATGTATTGAAACCCTAAACCATAAAAACATGACTATATTAGCGAAATATAAATGTTTAAAATGTTCCACAAATCCCAAATCATTAAATTTATTAGCTAACAAAACCAAAAGATTAAATAAAATGAATCATATAAATGAAAATGTTTCCCCTAAAAAGAAAAATATGGTTTCAGACATACAAAACATTCTAGATGAATTCAGAGAATTTTTTATTAATATTAATCAACAATCAAAAATAATAGATTCTAATCAAGAAATTAAAAAATGTATTAATAGATTTACTAAAAAAAGACAAACAAATGAACAAGCTAATTCTATAATTAAGCATATTTCCTTTAAAGACATTCAAACCCAGATTCAAAATTTAAAATTAAAGCCCCAGGAAATGATGGAATCATCTCAGAAATATATAAAATTTTACCAACTGATGCTATAAAATTACTTCATAAAGTACATAATTTACCCAAAATAATAAGTTAATTCCCCCCTCTTTTAGCTCTCATATTCTTAAACCTAACAAAGGTCCAGTTAAGTGTTCATCCTATAGACCTATTTCTTTGCTAAATATTGATTATAAAATGTTTAGGTCAATATTTGCAGATAGACTAAAAAATGTTGTACCAATCTTAGTTGAAGATGATCAAATGGGATTCATAATTAATAGAAATACTTATGATAACATTAAAAGAACATTAACTCTAATAGAATCATCAGTCAAATATTTAAATAATAATCTAACACCAATTTGTTTAGATAGAAATTGTGCGTTTGAGTCTGTTAATTGGAACTATTTATATTACTGGAAGAATTAAACTTTTCAAAGAGCTTTACAAATGTAATCACACAATTATATCAAGATAGCCAATCATATACTGAAATAGGTACTAATATTTCCCAAAATAATCCCGATTATTAAAGGAACAAAGCAGGATTGCCCATTATCTCCCTTATTATTTACCCTTATTATGGAACCATGGGCCAATTTGATAAGAGATAATGAAAATATTCAAGGATTTAAATTAAATTCCAATAAATCTTCCAAAATACAAATGTTCACAGATGACATTCTTATTACCCTTGGTGATAATGATTCATCTATTCATGCTTTCTTTAGTAATATTGAACTTTTTTCAAAAGTAATTTGATTATTCAATGATGATAAAACTGAAATCTTATTAAATGGTCATAAAAATTTTGAAATACAAGCCGCTTATAGTAAATATCTGGCAAAATCTGATGAACTACTTTATTTAGGTATTATAATTACAGAAAAACATAAAATATATCATTAAAATAAACTATAAGAGTTTATGGGAAATAGAAAATCTTATTAAAAATGGAACAAAATGCATTTCTCCATGGATGAAAAACTTTTAATAATAAAGATGATTTTACCTAAAATTTTATATATTATACAATCCATCTCATTACCTCCTCCTAATCAGATTATTAAAAAAATTAATTCCTTGATACACAAATTTTTATGGTCTCTGATTAAACCCAGGATAGCTCTATCTAATCATATACAAAACTGGGAAAAAGGTGGTATAGCAATGCCTAATTTGGAAAGCTATTCTGTTTCCTCAATGGCCAAAACTATTTACCAACTTATAGATAATACTTATACGACAAACTGGAAAAATACCCTAGAAATTTTAATTAGTAATTCTATAAATAACAACAAACTTCAGAAGTTAATTATACTAAGTAACTCCTTTAGTTGGGTTCTAAAAGAATATTTATCTTACTCCTCTCAAAAAATTAACTCCAATTATATAATTCTTCTTCTGGAATCCTTTAGAAATTATAAATTCAATATTTATAGAGTGGATATATATTTTTTTCCTACAGCTTTCACACAAGGTGTCATTTTTTCATCTGATTATAATAAAATGCTTTCTTTTCAAACAGAAAAACCTAATATTTAGGTTTCAATTGATGACCAAGAATGATCTGAAAACTATAAACATATTACAAAATCAATATGAATACGATTCTTTCTCTTGATTAGATTTACAGGAAGCTAGAAAATATGTTCTAAACAAAATGGATTCTTATGTCGTTAACAACAAAACATACAATACCTAAATGTCAATGTATGATCATAGCTTTTCAACATAATTCTACATCTAAAAATATTTTATCTCATTTATATAAAGGAATCAAATTTGATTTAAATGACCCTTCAGAAAGTTATTGGTACTATTTTACTTTACTTAATAATTATTCCCTTACTGACTCTGACAAAATAAATATATTGCAGTCAGCAAGTGTAACCACTTCATCACTTAATTGGAAATATTTTACATGGAGGTATTTGCATAGGTCTTTTATTACCCCATTTTCTTTAAGTAAATGTAATAAAAAATATGAATTGTTGGAGATGTATCAAAGTTGTTAATGCAGACTGGGTACACATGACTTTGTACACAATTAAATACATTTTGGACAGTTAATTCCTTTTTTACAAGCTATTTTTACAGATAATTTTTATCTTTCTAAATCACTAGTTATATTTAACACACCTGTTCCTAATTGTATCAGAGAATCTAATCATCCTCCGATTTGGTCAATTCTATTCATTGCCAGATAATCATTACAAGAAATTGAAGTCTCATACTTCACCCTCAATAACTGAATTCAAAAATTTACTTCTTGAAGTCTATAAAATACTGCAAGATTTTCTAGGAATACTAATTCATCTAATATGTCGAAAAAAAATATATGATTTATTGAACAAGTAATGCAAATTCTTTTATAATCTTATTTTAATGCACTTGTTTATTAATATTGGATTCTTGTGGAGAATTTCATTGTATATAGTTTAAAATATTTGTTTAATTTTCTCATTTTATGTCATTCAGTTTGAAAAATGTACATCTCTAGTTTATGTTTGACAATATTTTTCTCAATAAAGCTGTTTTAAAAAAAAAAGGTAATAGCCTTAGACAAACATTTAGACATAGTCTGTTTTGACACAGGTCATCTGTTCTTCTTACCTGCATACTAAATGAGCAATTGATCCAAAGAACTGAAGGATTTAGTTATGTAGTACCAGAGTTGTCTGTGGACATCCAAGATGACAACTGTACTTGTGCAACTGGCACAGTTTGGAGGACTGTTGTTACATTTTACCTCATCAGTCCAGTCATTAATATAGTGTTAAGCAAATAGAACACATTTAGGAAACTGTCTATTGCCAGTAAAGATCACACAACCCCTACTGAACATGCTAATACCACTGACAACTTTGGAATTCTGGATACAAGTATTCAGTGATCTCAGGATTCAGAACTCATAAAAGAAAATAAAAAAGAAAGGACAAAGTTCATAACAAATAAGGAAGAAAAATAAATTAATGTCTATAAAACAAAGACAACACATACTAAAAAAAGACACTGCTTTTGTTATGTAACACACAGGGAATGAGAATTTTTTTCTAACAGAAAACTTTTATTCTACAGAAAAAAGCATCATTTTTCCAACAGAACGTAGAAAAGAGAGAGGCAAGGGGCAGATAAAAAGGAATAAATCAAAACTGAACGTGGACGGATTAATGAACATTACTGTAAGAAAACAAGAGTAAAAAGACAGACATTGATAACACTGCTCAAGCTGTGTCTGTACCAAACCAGCTGGATGAGAACTGTATGCTTGCAAAAGTAATAAGCAATGACAATAGTGGGACTAATAAGACTAATGGTGATGAAGATCTAGAGCAGATACTACTGAATTAGAAGTTGAAGCTTCTTCAGATCTGGTCAGAAAATATATTCCTTTAATTGGAGATTTAATTAATACAGGAACTGATACTTACATCTGAAGAGAAGAGACTGAACATTGAATAACGTTATGCTTGCCAGGAGCAAAAATACAGGATGGGAGAAAGGTCTTAATTTTAGATAGTATGGATCTGTTTTTATTCATATTGTTACAAACGATCTTACCCCCAAGGACTCGCTGACTGTTCCTAATGAATTTACAGCTCTCTTAAGCTTGTACGGGTGTATATTTTTCACAAACCACATATACAGTGGATTAAAAAGTGTACACACCCTTGTTAAAATGTCAGGTTTTTGTGATATAAAAAAATGAGACCACAATAAGTCATTTCAAAACTTTTCCCACCTTTAATGTGACCGTACAATTCAACTGAAAAAAAAAACAAATCTGTTAGGAGAAAAAATATTTAAAAAAACTACAATAAGCTGGTTGCATAAGTGTGCACACCCTTAAACTAATACTTTGTTGAAGCACATTTTGATTTAATTACAACATTCAGTCTTCTTGGGTACACACCTACCATAAATGAGAGAGACTCTGATTAATCCCAAATAAAGTTCAACTGTCCTAGTATGATTTTCCTGACATTTACTCAGTTGCCTCCTACAGCAAAAGCCATGGTTTGCAGCCAGATTACAAAGCATAAAGGGATCTCATTGTTGAAAGGTATCAGTCAGGAGAAGGGTACAAAAAAAATATCCAGAGCATTGGATATACCACGGAACACAGTGAAGACAGTCATCAGAAAGTGGAGAAAATATGGGACAACAGTGACGCTGCAAAGAACTGGACACCCCTCCAAAATTGATGAAAAGACCAGATGAAAACTGGTCAAGAAGGCTGCCAAGACACCTATAGCAACACTGAAGGAGCTGCAAGAATACTGGCAAGTACTGGTTATGTACTACGTGACAACAATCTCCCGTTTTCTCCATATGTCTGGACTCTGGGGTAGGGTTGCAAGACTTTTCTTACACAGAAAAACATCCAGGCCTGGCTAAAATTTGCAAAACAATACATCAAGTCTCCCAAAAGTATGTGGGAAAATGTGTTCTGGTCTGATGAGACCAAGGATGAACTTTTTGGCTACAATTCCAAAAGGTACATTAGGCGCAAAAACAACACTTCACTGTGGGGATGGTGTTCTTTTGGTGATGCGAAGCATGGTGGTGGCAATATCATGCTTTGGAGTTCGTTTTCTTCAACTGGAACTGGGGCTTTAGTCAAGGTGGAGGGGAATTATGAACAGTCCCAAATACCAGTCACTTTTGGTCCAAAACCTTCAGGCATCTGCTAGAAAGTTGAAGATGAAGAGGAATTTCACCTTTCAACATAACAGTGACCCCAAGCATACATCCAAATTAACAAAAGAAAGGCATCACCTGAAGAAAATTAAAGTTTTGGAATGGCCCAGCCAGAGCCCAGAACTAAATCCAATAGAAAATCTGTGGGGTGACCTGAAGAGGGCTGTGCACAAGAGATGCCCTCGCAATCTGACAGATTTGGAGCACTTTTGCAAGGAAGAGTGGGCAGATATTGGCAAGTCAAGATGTGCAATGCTGACAGACTCCTACCCAGGAAGGTTGAATGCTGTAATTAAATCAAAAGGTGCTTCAACAAAGTATTAGTTTAAGGGTGTGCACACTTACGCAACCAGCTTATTGTACGTTTTTTTTTTTTTTTTATATTTTCCCCTAAAAGATTTGTTATTCTATTGAATTGTACAGGTTATAGATCACATTAAAGGTGGGAAAAGTTTTGAAATGATTTATTGTGGTCTCGTTTTTTTACATCATAAAACCTGGCATTTTAACAGGGGTGTGTACACTTTTTATATCCACTGTAGAAAGGAGAGTCAGGTCACTGTGAATGAAAAGATTTTTAGGTGAATACCTACATGAAAAAATGTCCTATTTTAAAAAATGGAAATGTGTACAGCATCCAAGCCTAATTTGGGGTACACGTGTTTAGACAGGATGGCATACACTTGTCAAGATCAGGAAAGAAAATTTTTGCAGCAGATATTTTGCAGTATTTGACAAACAAAAGGCAGGATTTTTGGCAAGTCAAAAATTTAACAGTTCAAAGATAGCAACATCTGATGCATCTCAAGGCTTGTTAATGCTAGGAACATTAATAAAAGTTTTTTTTTTGAAGATTTGCTACATTCCCACAAGACTGATGTTGTTATTGTCTGTGAAACACTGTTAAAGAACAATAACTGGAAATCAGTTCTGTCAGGGTATAAAGTGTTTTTGCTGTAACAGACATTCTAACAAAAAAATAAGGTTGAAGTGTTATGACAGGGATTAAAGATTGTTATGAGACTTGTGATTATTTCATGTTCAGTGATAACACCAATACTGTAGATTGTGTAACTGTTACAATAAAGACATCTGGGGAAGACAACTGCTGGAGTATATAAACCAAATTCAAATGCTGATGATGTAGAGGAATTCATACATTTCTTGTACGAAACAGGAGGGATGAATAAAAGTGGCGGAGGACTTAAAATTTACCAGAAACAGACCGACACAATATTGATTCAACATTAGTAAGGCATCTATTTACAATGCATGTTCAGGAACAGCAGCAGCTTCCGATTGTAAAAAGCCTAGCAGGGAACAGAACATATTAGACACCATTTGTGTTCCTAAAGAAATCACTGTTACTTCATGCCAAGTTTTACTACCACTGATGTACAGAAATCATGAGGTTATAAAGGTTAATTTTGTGCTAGACAATTCTTCCAAACTGAAATCTAAACCAACGCACAGAAGATTAGTAACAGACTACATTGAAACCAATATGGTCACTATGTAAAACTAACTAGAGTGATGCATTCAGTGGAAAAAACTGCAGAATGTGGAAAGTTTTGAAAGAGAAATTGAATGTAAAAAAAAAATCCAAATAATGTTTATCAAGATCCAGGCACACAACTTCAGGAGGATACATTTCCATATTAGTGGACCGGAGTTCCGCTGTGGTGACCCCTAACTGGGAAAAGCCGGAAGACAAACAGCAGCAGCAAGACACTTGATTAATGTGACACACAGATCTAAGTAATGGAAAAGAGGTTGAACTATGACTTTGAAAACTGAAATAAACAAGCTGGATGGATAAATTAAATTAAATACAGTGTGAGACAAGATCAAGAAAAACTGAAGAAAATTTATATAAAGATATTAAGCATAATAGGAAACTATTTTATAGACACATAAAATGTGGGAGTAAAGACATACAAATTGTTAAACTGTGTAGAGATACTAACATTTATTCTGATATTACATGTATAATTCAAAATCTTATGCAAAGCAGCTTTGCTCCACAAAGGGGGTGATAAATTGTCATAGTGACATCCAGGTTACCTCAGATAATGAAATCAAATTACATTATACTGAAAAAAAGAATCAAGCAAACCGGATCCTAACAACGCACAAGGAGGAAATGCAATTAACAAAAAAGACCTAAAAACATTTAGGCATGAATTTACAATACCATTTTGTTATTTACTAGGTTGTATAAATATGGACAGATTCCTCAAGAATGGAGACATGTACTTTTTAAACCTATACTTAAGGGAAAGGGGGGGTAGGACAAACCCAGAGTCATACAGACCAACAAGTTTACTTCTATGTTGTGGAAAACTAATGGATAAGATTATATTAGATAAATTACATTATTGTCACGATTGGAAAGGTTGCAACTTCAAAGCATATATCAGCATGCATATGTTGAAAGTGGATCTATTACCACCTGTAACATGATGTTACATAACAATACAACAGCAATGAATTAAAATTGTGCTGTGATATAATTTATATAGGTTTTAACATTGGCATTTGAAAGAACACTGATCAATAAATTAGAACAACCAGGTGTTGATGTACTCTTGATAAGTAGATAGTTGCAAGGATTACAAATAGGACATGTTAAGTATCATACAAATAGCACGTCAAGTATCATACAGCAACTGGATGGGTAAAATCTAGGTTACAGTCAAGGTATCCCACAGGGCTCTTATCCTAGGTCCATATTTGTTTAGACTGTATATTTCAGAACGTTATTTTTTATCTGTGGTGTTCTACACTGTGCAGATGACTTGAAAATGGGTAAAATGATTACATGCATTACAGATATGGCATGCCTGCAAAAGAACCTGACTAAATTTACTATTTGAGCACAGGAGAATAATATGCTGATAAATACATGAACAACTAAGCAAATGAGATTTGGAAGAAACAAAGTGAAAGAGGAATAATTAACACATGAGACAGTGATTGAAACTGCAGACTCATTTAAAAACCTGTGTATATGGATAGATCCAGCTCATTGTGGTTTTCTAATACCAATCGATTGGTTAATGACAGTTATTGAACTATAGAGTCTATAAATAGATTTATAAAGTCTAGGAAATCAGAAATGATGACATCATTGTTTTAGTTACATCAGACCCAAACTGGAGGATAAAATAATATGGAAACTTTATAAGAAAACAAGCACGGGTCAACTGGAAAGAGTACAGAGGAACTATACAAATGGCGTCTGTGGATGTGAAAATTTAATTATGAAAGACTAAAATATCTGAAATTCTACAGTGTCTCATATACATACAGTATTTAAGAGACCACCTTATTCAGGTATACAGGGATTTAGAGACAACTACCTCTGGGAATATTTGGCATTAAAAAAAGTATTAGAGAATCATCAGATACCCTCTGTAGAAGATTCTATAGGAATGAGAAGTGTACTAATTGGTTCTCTGACAGAGTAGCTGATGCATGGAACAGACTACCAAACTGCATTAAAGCAAGTACTAGTTTAGATATTTTTAATAAAAACAGCCTGGACACTTACTGTGGTATCAACTGTACTGCTATACTGCCAGGCTGGGGGGGGCATTAGTACTTGTGCTTGAAATATTTACATGTATGTATCCACGTTATACAGTATCTTTTCCTTCTCATTTATGGGTTCAGAAAAGAAAAACGGGAAGATGGATAATTTTGCTTAAAGAAAACATAGATACCAATTTAGGCATAAAAGGATTAGGTTCTCAAAGAAACATTCTCCCTATGGAAAATGAGGTAGGGTTGACTCACCATAAGAGCTTGTACTCTTCTTGCGGAGGTGAGAGCAATCAGTAAAATTGATTTCTCATGTTAAGAAGCTGAAGTCAGCAAGATTAGCTAGTTCAAGTAGGCGGGTGTTGGCTTCTCGAACACAAAATGAAGATCCCAAGGAGGGACCACCAGTTTGCATGGAGACCTCTTATGCAAAACCACTTTCAAAAACATTTTTGACATGAAACTGCATTTAAAGAGAAGGATCCACAGGCAAACATGCTGAAATGGCAGATAAATGAACCTTGACAGAGGAAGAAGAAAGACCGTAAGATGGTAATATATACAAACATTGTAAAACTGGAGAAGAACTAGCCCTGAATGGGTGATGGTTATGTTGTTGGCACCAACTAGAAAGCCTTTTGTATGTGCTAATATAACTATATAGTTGATGGTTTTCTTGCCACCGTTAGTACCTGAAGAATGTCATCAGTAAGAGGTGCGTAAAAGGAATCAATACTCCATCACTCAGGCAGTCAATTGACATTGATTGGTGTTAGGGTGCATCAAACACCCTTGTTCTTGTGTGAGTAGATTCAATCTTTGAGGAAGTTTGTGATAATTATCCCTGCTCATTTCCAAAAGAGAGAAAAAACAGTCGTGCAAGATCTTAGCATGAAGGTAAATGTCCTTCTATTCACTGTTGCAGTATTCATTACAATGGGGAGAGTGCAAAAGCTCAGGAGCAGAGGGAGGAGGAAGAAAAGGCAGAGCTCTCTAGAAACCCACAAAGGATGGCCTAGGTAAAACCAGCTGTAGCTCTGGAAATTCCATCCAACTTGTAGTGCTTGGTAAATGTATACAAAGAAGTAGTATTCAAACCTTCGAAAAAGGCACCTTAACCTATAACCTATGAACCTAAGAAGAAGCCACAACTCTAGTAGAATGAGCCTTAAGAGGAAGGAAGGCTCTTACCAAAAAAAGAATAACAAAAGGAAATGGCTTTAGAAATCCAAGAAATATCTTGCTTGGACACAACCGATACTAAAAGACCTAGAATGAAAGGAAACAAAAAGCTTATCAGATTTATCAAAAATCTTAGTCAAAAAGTGTGCAGCACCTTCTCACTGGCAGATTGCATAGAAGGGTAAAAGTGGGCAAATGAATAGACTGATTAAGAGAACTTCTCCACCACCTTGGGCATAAAGGAAGGATTAGTACGAACGGACATTCTGTTCTTGTGGAACACTAAAGAGGAGGACAAGCTAGAAGGGCTTGCAGCTCAGACATTCATCTGGCAGAAGTAAGGGCTAACAAAACTACAGTCTTCCAAGAACAATGCAGTAAGGAAGCTGACGCAGCAGGCTCAAAAGGACCCTGGGCCAGTTTTTCCAAAAGAAAAAATTAAGATCCCAGGGAGGAGGAAAGTACAGTTGTGTACACTTACCATAAATGTAGATGTTCGAGTGTATTCATTGTTGCAGTCATTACATTTGGGTAATCTGCTGGCAGGTTGCCCTCAGTCGGCCTGATTAACAAAGTCTTGGGTCCTGCGTCAGCTGCTGTCCCTTCTTCCATGATGTCAGGTTGTCAGGGGTATAAAACATGCAGCCAACGCCATTACATCAGTTTTTCTTGCCCCAGATGTCAGGTGTCCCCCAAATGGGGAGCAATATATAAATAAAATTAAAAACACAAAAATATACCTCCAAACAAAAGCAAATACACCAAAAAGGCTTTTAAGCATAATAAAAGAAAGAAGAGGTATAGCAAAAGAAAAACAGGGGGCTGGAGGGAGGGTAACCAGGACTGCAACAGTGAATACACTCGAACATCTACATTTATGTTAAGTGTACACAACTGTACTATGTTCGTATTTCACTGTTTCAGTCATTACATTTGGGTAGATTCCCAAAGCTAAGGTTGGGAGGATGGATTTACACAGCATTAGGACCAGCTATAAGGCCCTGCAAAACAGTAGTGGCAAAGCCAGCTCTGGATTTAGAAAAAATTGGTAAATGATAATGCTTGGTGAAAATATGAACTGAACTCCAGGTAGCAGCTTCTAGAATATTACTGGTAGGAACACCTCTGAGAAAGGCTGCTGAAGTAGATGTAGCCCTGGTGGAGTGAGATCTGATCCCCTGGGGGATAGGTTTTCCATGGTGCTTATAACAGAAATGAATACAATGGCTTATCCATTTAGAAATGGTTTGCTTTGAAATAGCCTTCCCCTCTGCCCCTGCAGCAAATGCTACCAGCAGATTTTCTTCGAGATTTAGTCCTGTTCAAGCAGAATCTGAGTTGTCTGTGTACATCCAATGAATGCAGAATCTGCTCTCCCTTGTTCTGTGGATTGGGAAAGAAAGCTGGCAAATGAATGGATTGATTAAGAGCCACACTGGATACCACCTTGGGCATGAATGATTGATTGGTCCCGAGTGACACCCTGTCTGCATGAAAGATGATGAAAGGCTTCACTGCCATAAGGGCCTGTAATTCAGAAATCCTTCTGGGTGAGGCGATTGCTAAAAGGAAGGCTGTTTTCCAGGAAAGAAATTTTAAGTCTGCAGTTGCAGCTGGCTCGAAAGGAGGTAGAGTGAGTTTCTCCAATACAAAGTTAAGGTCCCAGGCAGGGGTTGGAGCTCTCCTGGGTGGTCTCAAGTTTCTGGCCTCTCTGAGATGCTGCTTTAGAAGAAGATGGGGGGGGTTGTGTTGTAATGAGCTGAAATGAATGAGGCATGGATTTTTATGGAAGAAAAAAAGACAGGCCCTTGTGAAGCATCTCAGTTAAGTATTGCAAAATCTGAGGTAAATTGGGCACTGCTGTGCTCATCCCTTGAGATTGACTCCATGCACAGAATCTTTTCCATTTGTCTGCATAAGAGTTTCTAGTACTTCTCGCCTCCAAAATGACATCCATCACAGGTTTGCTGAGGGATGTTAAGGTTGAATTTAAGTGATTAGCCAAGCTGCAAGATTCAGTGTTTGGAGCCGAGGGTGCAGAAATTGGTTCTTCTGCTGTGACAGTAAGGAAAGTGTCTGAGGCAGGTGCCACACAGAAATGTGTGACACACTGCGCCGGAGTGGGTACCAGTGTTGGCGAGGCCAGTCTGGAGCAATCAAAATCATTTTTGGTTGGTCCTGTTTGACTTTTAGTAGAACTTTGGAGAGCAAAGGCAGAGGGAAAAAGGCATAGACTGATAGGTTTTTCCAGCTGAAGGACAGAGCATCCACTTTCTAGGCTTTTTTGTGATGAGGTCTTGTGCAAAATTTGTCCAACTGGTAGTTCTGGGGTGAGGCAAAAAGATCTATGTCTGGGCTCTCCCACTTGCATGTCAACATGTTGAAAATCCGTGGTTCCAGTTTCCATTTGTGAGGGTCCATGAGATTTCTGCTTAGTTCGTCTGCCAGAACATTCTGCTTTCCTGGCAGGAATTGAGCTTGTAGTTGTACTTGGTAGCTCAAGGCTGTGTTCCACAATGCCATGGCTAGTCTGCAGAGGGGGCAGGAATGTGTACCCCCTGCTTGTTTATGTACTACATAACCGTGGTGTTGTCTGTCTTTATCAGTAATTGTCCTGGATGAAGGTAGTCCTTGAAGGCTGTCAGTGCATTCTGTACAGCTAGCAATTCTTTTTGACTGATATGAAGGTGTATTTGATTTGGGCTCCATTTGCCCTGAATGCACTTCCCTGCCAGATGAGCCCCCCATGCATAGTCTGATGCATCTGTAATTAGGGTTTGGGCGGCAGTGGGTGTTGTGAATGGCAGTCCCTTGTTTTGGTGGCAGGCCTCTGCCCACGATAGGAACTCTAGGCGCAGGCAAGGTATGATAGGAATCATTGTTTCCAGGCTGTGACAATGTTGACTCCATAAACTTTTTAAGTGCCACTGAAGTTTCCTCATATGCAGTCTTGCATATGGAATTAGAAGAACGCATGACGCCATGGGACTGAAACCTGGTGGTTTTGGAATGTCTGGGTTTGGCCGTAGTGGCTCTGGAAGGAGCTGGAAAGGACCAGCTCTTAGTAGGCCAATGCCTACTAAATCTAGGAGGTTGCACTTGTAAGAAATATTTCACAGTTTGCATAGATTTAGCTTTATCTTCCATCTTTTTTAGAACTTCTTCAGCCTTATTTCCAAATAAGCGGTCCTGCTGTAAAGGCGCATCCAAATGTTTTGCTTTAACATGATCAGGCAGAGATTGCTCCTTAAGCCAAGCATGCCTTCTAAGCACAGATCCTGTAACAGCAGCCCTACAAGAGGCCTCTAAAGAATCAAAACCACACTGCAAAGTATGTTTGTCAACTTGTTCAGCTGAATGCAATAAGTCCTGCAAATCTTTATTCTCCACACAGTCAGAAATCAACATCATTTTCTGTTTAAGCAGCCTCATGATATGCTGTTGATATTTTAGCATATGGAATTGACAGTTTAATGGCCTGATTGCTAAGGTTGCAGAAGTATAAACCTTTTTACCCCATCTATCCAGCGCCCTGGAGTCTGTATCAGACGGGTAGGATTTTTAGTAGCAGAAGCCTGAATGCCCTTGGGCCCCTGAGAAATGGTTTCAGGGTCCGCAATAGGTTTTTTGAAAAGGAATTTGTGGGACTCAGGAACCCTGTAGTACCTGTCTCGTTTGCTAGGGGCTGGAGGCAAGGAATCAGGGGCCATACTGGATTCCAAAAACACATCAACAATATCTAGTACAGGTGGTATAGCAAAGGCCTACGCTGAGGAAGAAGGAGGAAATCCCCAAGCCTCTTTTTGGATTCAGAGAAATCCTGACTTTCCCAGTGGAAATGCTCCCTTAAGGTATGTAAAGTTTCCCCAAAAGAGAAATCCTCAGGCAGGGAAGCAGAGGGAATGAATTCTTCTGCATCAGAGTCCTCATAAGTAGGTATGGACAAATACCAGATCATTAGAAGAATCAGAAGAAAGAGTCCTGTTCAGAATTTTCATAGTCGAATTCAATCCTAGGCCTCTTGGAGGGAGGGGGTTGACTACCCCTGATTAGAGTAATTAAATCTTCAGCCATTTTGATAATTTGCTTTTAGGCATAGGGGCCTGAACATGTGGCCTGGGCATCAGGTTTTTAGACATAGATCGAGATTTAGGCCTTAGCACTGAAGTTGGTGTCGGATTAATATGCAAGTCTGTAGGCCTGGATACACCCTCAGAAGCCAGTGCCTGCTCAGTGGCTCCGGACCCATCCAAGGTAGAGGCATCCACGGGTTCCAAATGTGAAGCATCTCGCGGCATACCGGACTCTGAATGCGTCTCAGTAGAGGTCTGCGAATCAGAAGTAGCGGGTATCAGGGGCTGCGAAAGCTCCTCACTGAGTACCGGCGAACTGGCGACTGGCTTAGGAGAAGCGTTGTCAGCAGTTTTGGACCTCAACGGCCTGTATCTGTCTTTTTCTTTGCGTTTTTTTCGGTATTCCGGTAGTCGGATGGCTTACCGACGCCATTTCTGGATAATTAAACCAAGAAACAAAATATTTTGATGGAAAAAATGTACCGACAACGGATAGTGCGCGGATTAAATAAAGCACAAAACCAACAGCAAGGTACGTTGTGGTCAGGGCCTAGGCAAGGAATACAGTACAAATGAAAATCCTTATGAGGTACTTGCTTCCCACAAGTAATACAATTATTAACTTTTACTGACATCGGTAAGGAGCAAGAAAAAGTTTCCCCAACGCGGTAAGGAGCAAGAAAAAGTTTCCTCAACGGGGTACTTCACTTTAAGTTGAAGACTTCAGTTCTGAAACTCGAAAACGAAAATTTCAGGAGTCGGCCGACCGGCACTTGCGAACTGCTTCTGCTTCGGGCACCGCGTGGCAAGAAAGACTGATGTAATGGCGTCGGTTGTATGTTTTATACACCTGACGTCATGGAAGAAGGGACAGCAACCGACGCAGGACCCAAGACTTTGTAAATCAGGCCGACTGAGGGCAACCTGCCAGCAGATTACCCAAATGTAATGACTGCAACAGTGAAACATGAACATCAGGTTTCCTGAGAGGCCTAACCTGAAGGATTCTTTTAAGAAATTGTTTAGCTTCAAATCTAGACGCTAAAGGAGGTGATAAGGCAGACAGCAGAAATAGATAAGTTGGCCTTAACAGAAGAATAAGCCAACCCAGCATTGAGTAGATCACACAGATAACAAAAAGGAACATCAACACAAAGTGGATCCAGGTTATGAGAAAGACACCAAACAGAAAACCTCTTCCATGTGGATAAGTAGGACTTCCTAGTAGTGGGTTTCCTGGCCTCCTGTAGGACCCTAAGCATGTCCTCAGGAAAAAAAGGTGTCTATGTGGAATCAAAATCCTATTACCCACAGTGTCAGTTGAAAAGTGGACAGGTGGGGATGGATGAGAGATCCATTGTCTTGTGCGAGTAGGTTCACCCTGTGAGATAACTTGTCCTAATTGCCCCTCCATAAATGCAGATGAGGGAACCAATGCTGTCTTAGCCAAAAGGGAGTCATCATCAAGGTTTTGGGAGCATCCTGTTGTATTTGAACAGGGCTTTTGGAATGAGGGAAGGGGAGGAAAGGCATAAAGAAACATCCCCTTCCAAGAAAATGAGAGGGTGTCCACCTTTCAAACCAGATGACCTGGGACTCTGGTATAAAAGAGAGGAAACTGTCTGCTCCAAGGTGAGACAAAAAGAGCCATTTGAGGAGTACCCCACTGATGAATAAAGTCCAGAAACACATCCCTGTGAAGCATCCATTTGTTGGACTGAGTTATAGTCCTGATCAGTGAATGCCACAATGTTTTGACCTGAGGAAATGCAAACTGCATCAAGTGTCACTTAATACTGGACAGCTAGTTCCCACATTAGGAGTGCCAACCGGCAAAGATAAGATCTTGTCCCCCTGTTTGCTGACATATCACATCACTGTGGTATTGTCTGTAAACACTTTCATAGGACCTGGGGAGAAGAGAGGATGAAAGGCCTGAAGAGCCAGCAAAAGAGCTCTCACTTGACACTAGCTTGGTCTTTTTATTGATGAGGTGACCCGACTATCTGTACCTTTAGGGAGCCAAAGGTGGCTCCCTGTCCCGCATCTGAATCATCTGTGAACAACTCCTGAGAGGGAGGAGTTGGTTGGAAAGGAAGCCATGGATAGAGTCTCAGCTGCTGAATCCACCACTGAAGTTCTAGCTTGAGGCATGGAAGAAGTGGAACTAAGGAAATGAGGGGATGAGAATGCTGAAACCACTGACTTTAGAAACCACTGAAGGTTTCTCATGTGGAGCTTGACAAAAAGGAGCACAGGAATGGTAGTGGCCATGAACCCCAGAGCTCTCAGAAATTCCTTGACTGTTACTAAAGCCAGAGGAAGAAGGGACTGAAAGAAAAAAATGAGAGTTAGTGTCTTGGGAGAAGGCATGGATACCAGCATTGGAACAGTCTAGATCATGCACCCTGAAAGACATGATTCTGTGGAGTCAGAAAGGACTTTTTGAAATTTATAGTGAACCCCAGGATCTGCAGAAGGGAGAAGGCAAAATGAAGATTTTGCAGCAATCACAGGAGCAATACACTTGGGGGAGTAGAAAGGCCAAAGGACAAAGCAGAGAACTGAAAATGCCAGGAAGCACCAGAGAAATGTAAAAACTTCCTGAAAAGGGGATGAACAGGGATATGAAGATAAGCATCCTTGAGGCCCAGGGACACTAGAAAAACCTGAGGATGTAGAGGGAACAAGGTCTGAAGGGGCAACATTTGAAAAAGAAGGGACCTTCAGAAAGGTGTTTAGGTGAGAGACATTCAGAATAGGTCTCCAAGTGACCTCTTTTCTGGGAACCAAATACATCCCGGAGTAGAATTTCTCCTCCTTTGGGAAACTGGAACTTCCTGAATAGTTCTAAGTCAAAAGATCCTGAAGCACTCCTGGAAAGAAGCCCAACTGCTTCCGAGAGGGGTGAGGAATTCCCTTGAAAGGGGGTAGAGATATCCAGACCATGAAATACCCTAGACAGATAATGGACAGAACCCAGGAATCTTAAGTAATCTTTAACCAGACAGGAAGGGCTAAGGAAAGACGAAGAGAGGAATGTGGCTAAACAGAACAGGATATTCGGACAGCACCTGGTTTGTCAGGAAAAGGAGACTTCTGTGTCACAGTGGTCTGGTCAGCTTTAGGAGGAGTCCGCTTCCCACCTTTTTTACCCTTGGGGGAGGGCAAGCTGCCTATGAAGAAAAGCCAGCTTATTAGCATAATTTATTTGAAATTAAGGCATGTATCGGCTTATCGTTTTACTCTTAAAATGCTAAAATATTGAAACAAAAAGAGTAAAACAAAAAGCAGAGATGTTCCAAAGTGCACAGAGGATGCAGAAATGTTGTTCTTCTCAGTCTGTTGGTATGGACTTTTAAAACGCAATCCGGTTAAAGCGAGACCGGATAAGAGGGCGTCTACTGTAGCATCAGACAAAGGCTGAAGCTAAGAATATCTTCTCATCGTAAAACCAAAAGCAGCAGCTCTAAAAGCATTTGATGCATCATAACTACACTTAATAGAATGGCAAGCCACCTGAGAAAAAATTCCTAGTAGGAAGAGAGCAGAAGTCTTCCCAGCAAAGTCAGGGAGATCAGAAATTACCTGACAAGCTTGAGAAAAACAGCCAGAACATACCTGGACATATGGTTCTGATAATTGACAGCCCTAAAAGCCAAGGTAACAGAGGTATAAACCTTCTTACCTAGCCTATCCATAATTCTGCTGTCTTTATCAGAAGGAAGTAACTTAGTAGAAGGGAGTAACTGATATGGCTTGTCAGATGCCACAGACACCACAGAGGGGTCAGCAGAAGGACACCTACAGAGAAATATGCAGTTCTCAGGCACCCTTCAAAACCAATCAGGTTTCTTGGGGGCAGGAGACTGGTAATCTGGGGCCTTAAACTCAGTAAAAAAGGCATCCAACAATGCAGCCAAAACAGGAGGAACAGCAGAAAGTCTAGGAGAGTCCCATTTGCAAAAGCCTGCAATACCTATTCTGGACCTCAGAAACCTGGGCACAATCCCATTTAAAGAACTCCACCATTCTAGAGACAGACTGTGTCCCCAAACGAAATCTCCTCGAAAGGAGTGTCAGGACTTGTGGACTCCTCTTCCTTAGACCCATATTCCAAAGCAGAGGGGATCAGAGATGAATAAGCAAGGAATTCTTCATCTGAATCCACCTCCTCTTCAGAGGAATCCTGTTCCCTAGGTCTTTTAAGGGGAGTAGAGGACCAAGGGGGAGAAGGAACAGAAATTCCAGGAGGAGGTTTCAAAGCCATAAGGGCATTAAACAACCCGAGTGAAACTTTGCCATCCACTCAGAGTCCTTAGACTTGGACCCTGGACGGCATTCAGTAATTGTAGTCAAAATTACTCCCTAACCAAAATCTCTGAGGAACACCCCCTAGGACCTTCAGAAATAAATCAGCTGCAGTTCTCCCTGGACATCCGAAGCAGACATCTGCAAGGCTTCCAGGGACGTGCAAAAGGGTTGATCCATGGCAGCCTCTGAATCAGTTGCGTCAGAGTAATCCAACAATGGGGCTGAGCGATCCTCTGGGCTTTCACTAGCCTCAGGAGAGATGTCTGGCAGAAGCGGCACAGCAGAAGACTCAGACTTAGATTTCTTGGACTTCTTCATGGACAGCTGATCCTCAGAGCAGGAGGTACCTTCCATGGCGTCTTTCACTAAAAGCTTAAGATGCTGGTTCTCTAAGTAGAAGGCCAAAGAGGAAAGCTGACTACAGAAAGTCTTTGGAATGAAAGCTTTACAGGCAGAGCAGGATGTACAGTCATGGGAAGTGCCAAAACAAAATAAGCACTGCTCATGACAATCTCTATGGGGAGCGTCTCCTGCACTGGCATTCACCCTTTCTGGATGACATGACCACCGCATGCAACACACAAAAAGAAAAAAAAAAAAAAAAAGATAACAGCAAAAAAATAATAGCGCACTTATCTGAAACAGCTTGATGAACTAGCAAATGAAGTGGGCATTGAGACCAACAATCAAGAGATGCAAGAAAAACCTTCGCCAGACCACCACGGCACCACGATGCAACTGTTAAAACCACAAATTTATTGAGTAAACCTGTAAAATGCAGGAATAAAATGATCCGATAAGCGTCTGAAGAAGGCTATATCAGCCGAAAGCACTTACGGGACCGATTTTTATTCCTGAGTTTTACTCAATACATTTGTGGTTTTAACAGCTGCATCACAGTGACGTGGTTGTCTGTGAAAGGTTTTTCTTACAGTTTGTTTTGTTTCATTGGCAGCTTTAGCAGTTGTAACAGTGTTTTTCTTACTAACACTCAAAAGACGGTGTTCAGACTGAAGGCAAAGAAGTTTTTGAAGATGGACATCTAAACGTCACCTTTATGCCCTACACTTATGCAGGGAACATACATGCGATGTACCTCACATCTTAAAGCAACCTAAAGGCTTCGGTATACTGGCCTGATGTCGGGCCACCTTTAGCAGGGGATCCCTATTGTAATGAATTCTGCAACAGTGAAATGGAAGAACATACACTGCTGCCTGGGCCAGAAAAAAAAAATCACCACAGAGATCTTTAGGGATTTGTTCTGAATCTTTATAAATACTAGTGGAAAGGATGGAAAAGCATACAGGAATATTCCTGTCCAAGAAAAAGAAAAGGCATCTGTCTTTCAGGCCTTCTTGCATGGAGCCCAAGAGCAGAATCTTACCAGCTGATGACATTAAGCAAAGAGACCTACTTGAGGAAATCCCCAAAGATGGATCAAATCTTGGAAGACTACCCCCCCATCTAGCTTCCATTCATGAGGGTTTGTCCTTGTCCTGCTCAGCCTGTCTGCCACAAAATTATGCTCTGATGGAATATAGAATGCATGTAGAGTGAGACTATGCTGTGAAGCTATATCCCAAGGTAACATAGCTAGCCTGCAAAAGGGGTATGACCTGGTTCCACTTTGCTTGCTGATATACCACGACTGTGCTATTGTCTGTAACATCTTACAGAGGTCCTGGGGACCAAAGATGATTCAGAGAGGAGTGATTTAATCAGGGCAAGCATCTCTTTTATATTTAAGTGACTGCATCTGTCCTTCATGTCCCGCACACTTCACTCTTTTATCCCACCTGAAACTGCTTCTCAAGCAAAGCCGGAGGTGTGTGTGGGGACTGCCTGCTTTGTAACAAGGAAGAAGAATGGGAGACCTGGATTTAAGGATCTGTTGCATCTTCTGACAAAATCCAGCACTGGTATTTCAAAAGATAAAAGGGGGTTGGTGCTGGGACCAAACAGATTTCAGATACCACTGTATCTTTCTCATGTGGAGTCGTGCCAGGAGAAACATAGAAGCCATGAGACTCAAAATCATGAACCAATCCCCTGCAGTGACCGAAGTTTGACAGGACAACACTTAAACATAGATCTAAATCTAAACCTATTTTTTCTTGTGGAAAGAAATCTCTAAACTGTGGTGTCCAAATGACATCCCAGAAACACAATCCTGTGAGAAGAAATCAAAAAAGACTTTTGAATGTTCTCTTGGAATCCCAGCCTTGTGCAAGAGATCTCTCACCAAGACAGGCATTCCTGGCACTTTCAAAGCAACTCTGCAAAGATAAGCAAGTTGTCTAAATATGGAAATATGTGCACACCTTGTAGCCTGAAATGAGCTATCTATAACTGGAACTAAGAACACTCTTGGTGGAGTGGATAGTCTGCAGGGTAATGCACAAAACTGATGATGCGATCCAAACACACACAATCTTAAGAAACACCTGAACTCTGGCTGAACAGGAATGTGGTAAACATCTTTTAAATGTACTGCTACCAGGAAACTTGAATGAGGAAAATGCGACAGGCTGTGAAGATACATAATGTTGAATTTAGGCTTTATCACAAACCCGTTTAAGAAAGAAAGATTCAGAAACTGGTCTCCAAGCATTTCTTTAACACTAAAAACGGCCTTAAAGAAAAGCCCTTTCCCACCCTGGAAGAGGGAACTGGTTCTATCACTCCTGGGTAGCATGTAAAACAGAGTCTGGTATGGTTTGGAGGATGAGGAATTACTCCCTGGAAAACAGGAATTTCCTCCATTGCTATCTGTAACCTTGATGATTGATCTTTAGAACCCATTTGCGTGAAATGTCTGTTGCCCCAAGAAAAAAGTGCAGATTCTTTCTTTCTGTAAGACAAAAGTGGTGGGAATGGGGAACAAAGTCTCTCAGTCATTCTGCCTTACTAGACCGTTATTGGTTTTGGGAGTTTCCAGAATTCTTCTTGGAACCCCCTTGACGTTTCTTCTTAAACATCTTTTACCTGCATTTTGTTGAGACTGTTTACTTTGTTACTTAATAAAAATGCAGGAGGAGATAGAGAATTCATTGGACAGTCTGGAAAAGGAGGGATGAAAATGTTAATGTTTCCCTCTTTCAGCTTACCCCTTTCATTCTCTTCTGAAGCAGAGGGGAAAAAATTAAATCTCTAACCAAAGGAGAATTTAAAATCTCAGTTTTATCATCTGGGAGGTTCTGAGAATGCAGCCATACAACCCCCTCAAAGCGGTAACAATGGCAATAGCCCTTGTAGTAGTATCAGAGTCGTACACACACACAGTATACAATGAGTAGCGACTTGAAAAAGAAAAAAATAAATTTATTTAAAGCAGATTTTTCCTCACAAGAAGAAACTGCAGACAAAAGATTCCTCATACTTTCACAATTAGGATAAACCTCAACATATGAGCCTGACAATTCAGAATTCTGAAAATCAAAGGTGCAGAAGCATACACTTTTTCCCCTTACTTATCAATAATATTCCTGTCTATTTAAGAAATAGCAAGTGTTTAGGAGAAGGAGGATTAACTAAAGCTAAAGCTGCTGGGTCATGTTAGGGAAGAACATATAAAAACTTTGAGAAATTACATACAGGCTAACTACCTTTTTAGGAGCAGCTGTCTGACTGTCATGAAGATTGCTGGCAGTGACACACACATCCTCCAAGGCAGACAAAAATGGCAGAATGTGTGCAGGTTCTGGACATTTCTTCTGTAACAGTTGATAGTAGTTTGAGGGATTAAGAAACTTCAGTGCTCCCCAAATAAAGATATTGACACATTCTAGAAATAGTCTCAAGGAAAAATAAGCCCCCACAGGAAGAATCAGAAACTGAGCTCTCCTCAAGGTCTGAATCAGAAATCGGAGGAGAAAATCCTGTATCTGTCCCTTCATTCTCTTGTCCAGACACTGAATCTCTTCAAGAAAGTATTCCTCTTTCTTTTACCAGAAACTACCTTACAAGAAGGATCAACAGCCTGAATTAAACCCCAAGCTAGATCCAGTAAACTATTCCTGTGTAAGGAAATTTGAGGAAGAGTAAGATGCATGCTTAGTTTTGCGATTATTTTTGACAGGAAAAATAGGGCCAACAGTGTTATTAGTGGCAGCAGCAACTTCCCAAGGAATGGGCACAACATTCTGACGAAACAGGGAAGCCTTCCCTGTTTTCTTCTCAAAGGGCCAAGAAGAGTGACTTTCCCTTGCCCACTGAGGGGACCCCAAAAGCAGTAGAGGATGTAGCTAACCCCCAGACCACAGTGGCTGTAGGTGCTACACAGGAGGTATTCCAGGTAAAAGATGAGTGGTTGGAGGTCCAACAAATGGCACAGCAGAGTCACCTACCTGTGGCTGATGCAAACTGCTACAGTGCTGTGGTGGCAAAGGTTGTTTGCTTAACTTTTTCTTTTTGTAGCTGGAAGAACCGACAGTGGGACCTACAATTTTTCCATGGTCAAGCCGAACATGGTCCCCGTTTCCCAAGGAAAGAAAGCAGCAAGTGCCAGTAAAAATAAAAAATTCTTTAAAAAGTCACTTTCCCCCACACAAACACAGTAAAAACGTACTTTAAAACACTATGCCAGCCCCACCAAGTAAAATAAACAATTCCCACATAAAACTAATTTTCAATTAGTCTGAACAACTTTTTTGTTACAGTACAGTCTCGTGACAGTCCATTAAAACACGGACTCCAACTTTAAATGACTTTCCTGAAAATAAGAAAAATTATTAAATGGAGGGCTTTTCCCCTAACGGGAACTTATCTGCCCAGCAGAGGAACAGCACAAGCAGACTGTTGATCCTCAGAGTGCAGTATCTTCTGCAGCAGAAACATGTGAAGTGTCTGGTGCCCAAACTTGTCATTTTAGTTGACTCTGCTTGAGCTGCCTGACATTTGTTGCACTTAGAATGTTCCCTGAAGCTTGATGTTGTTTCCACGGTAAGATATAACCCATATAGCTAAGAATACTGAAGCAGTGATGAATATGATGAACATCTATTCTTACAGATCAGACCATAGGTTTGTCCAAGGAGCACTCAGCACTTTTTTATGGATAAGAGCACTGGTACTTTGCAGACTATTGGTCTGACAAAGTAAACAGCCATGCAAACAAAGGCATCCATACCTGGAAACCATGTATTTTCTGTAACCATGGTTTCTACTCTCATTACTTCAGGATAAGTGCCATGTGCTGTCTATACATTCCTTCTGTAATTTAACCTTGGCCTTAACAAATAATCACCTGCAGAAACTGTAAAATTGCTTTTGCAATTTTCATAGTTTGGACAGTTTAGTACCTAAAATCAATAATTTATATTGAGTTATGTGCAAATCCTACAGACATTTTACCTGCTGCAACTTTTTTCAGTACCTACTACATTTTTCAAACTCAAATCCCTAACAGCTGCCCAGTCTGCTACAATATTAACACAATCTTTGGATACTTTACTATGCCACTCGTCTTTGCTTATTGTTGCCTCTTGATGTCTTGAGAAATAGCTAAAACAGCTATTTACAAAGAACTGGACATTATGTCTCAATTGCTAGCTTTCACCTCTTGAAGGTGGCTGTAACTAGAGTTAGAATGGCTTAAAATGGCTTGTAACTGGTTATTAATTTAAAGTTTCCCAAATGAAAATGTGAGCATGTTCACAAGCCTTGGCTACAGCAAGAGCTCATCTTTTTCCTGCCCAAGTATTATTTTTCTAAATCTTGTCAAGTCATCTACTGGCAAAGCTCCACTTTCTGCCCATTACTTTCCATTTGACTTACAATTGCTTCCAGGCCTACTGAACTTGCATTAGCCTCTAAAAGCATTTTCCACTTGAAGGTTGAAGTATCACTTTACAGTATGTAAACTGACATTTTGCTTTAACTAAGCAAGTGCTTTCATTTGTTTGTCTACTCAAAATGAGTGTATTTTTAGCCTCTCTCACAAAAGGTGCAGTTTATGCACTGAAATACTTAATAAACCTTCATCTACAATTTGCCTTGTAAAGCAAAAACTTTTCAATACTCTTAGGTTCATAGGTAGGTACTAGGCTATCGGCCCAAGGGTCTACGTAAGCCTAGCCAACAAGGTTCCCTGGCGTACGCCACCCGAGAAAGTTATTTCCTGTGCCACTGTCGAGCAGAGACACAGACGTGATCCCCGGGGTGTATTTCCTATTTCCCATCCGCTCATCAAGATTTTTCTTGAAGAGTGCTAATGAAGAACTTTGCTTGATATAGATGGGTAGCCTGTTCCAGAGTATGGGAAGTCTCTGGGACAGGAATCTATCCCTCCAGCATGTCCTGTTTATTGTGGTGACAAGGTTTAGGTCCCTAGAGTGTGTAGCTCAGAAGGATTGGGATTTCTTTACGTGTAGCATGTCCAACAGCTCTGGGTTTGACATAGCTTTATATGTTAGGCAGAGATCACTTCGGAGTAGGCGATATGCTATGGAGTAAAGTTGGAATTTTTTGAGGCGGTCAGTGTAGGGCATTTGTTTGAGGTCAGTAATCCTCTTTGTGTGGTACTTCTGTGGCCTTTCCAGCTGCTGCAGATGTCTTGTGAGGTACATTCCAAAAGAGGCGTTGTACTCTATAATGGGTCTAATAAGTGTCGAGTAGAGGGGAACAATGACCTCTGTTTTCGTGGATGAGAACCCTTTTATGATGAGGTGTGCCACACAGAAGGACTTCTTGACCAGTGAGGCGATGTGACTATCAAAAGGAGAGACTACTGTCCACCTGGGTCCCAAGGTCTCTTATCACACATTCGGTGTTAAGTAGATTGCTGCCTATGTGGTAGTTCATGGGTACAGAGTTTTTACCAAAGGGGATGACACTGCACTTTTTGGCATTGAGCTTGAGGCCATGGTTCTGACACCAGGCATCTGTCTCAGCGAGGCCCTTCTGTAGGATGTCCACATCATTTGGGGACTTGACTATGGCTCCAAGTTTGCAGTCATCTGCGAATTTCGTTAGCCAGAGGCCTTCTGTGTTAGTCTGTACTTCAGAGAATGGTTGCGACACTACATGTAGACCCTTAACCTTGTTTAGTGTTGGTAGTGTTCCTTTACTTGAAAATGTTAATATACAGAATTCTAATACAGACTTGTCAAATCAGAGTTATCTTAGCTTTAAATAAATTCAGCTAGCACTGAACTATTTATTACTTTTTCAGAGAACTATCAAACTTATGATAACTTTTCAAATATAAATTGTTACATGGAAACATAAACATGGAAACAGAGTGACTGGTTAATCTCAGAAAAACAGAAGACAGAGGGAAGAAAAGTGAAGCTGATGCTGCATACCAAAGTTTAGAGATGTTTGACTTGAAATGCCTTGTCCAAAATGTGCAAGTTTTAGAGGATGTTGATGTTAACTTTCATCTTAGATGCGTTATCAGCTCACACTGCAGTGTTCCCATAAAAGTCAAGTAGCGAGTATTAGAAGGATGGCTAAATCCTTCAGATGAAACTCAAGTTTGGGTTATTAATTTGAAGGACTACTCTGTATGGTATACTCTTCTCTATTTAAGTAAGTGTTACTGTATTGCTTTATCAGTCTTCCGTAAACAGACAAGAGCTAACATTTCAATAGGGAGCTTTCACAACACATTAACAATATTAAACAGCTTTAGGTATTTTATACACAAACCTATAGCATTAGAAACTGGTTCTTCATAATACAGCTATTTTTTAGTTCATCAAGACTGAGTGAAGAAACAAAACAATAATGACATTCAAAGATCAAAACTTTAAGAAATCTTGCAATGGTTTTCAAGACACAACTAAAACAGCTAAACCTATTAAACAATTCTTTGCATAGGAAAATGAATGCTTAAAACAGTCTAAGAATACAAGTTTCAAGGTTTAGGTAGCACTGAAATAAACAACCAAAAATAAGTTGAATTACATACAGCAGCACAATATACACAAAAGGAAAAAATAAAATCAATACTCCGACTTACATGAAGTATTAACAGAACACAAAAAGGATGTTCAAGAAAGACTCTGGACATTATTATTTTGGAATATAAAATTACAGCCATACAGAAACTGGTAAAAACTTAAGATCAGAATCAGCAATAAAAATAAACTCAAACATTTTAAAAGATTTACACATGGAAACTTCTCTGTACGTTGCACATACTCAAGATGACTGTAAAAAATACAAAAACAAATAAAACATGTTGGAAGTGTAATAGAGAAACTAAAGCAGATCAGAATCATATTTTTTATGACTGTATATCCTTAAAAGGCTGATGACAAATATTTAAATCACTTAGTTTTAGTCCTATAAAAACATTACATTATTCTTGTATAACTCACCAGCACCAACCTATACAAAGAGAAATGTCAGTACCCACTTTCCTGGCGTTTGTTAGCTTTAGCAAGGAAAATGATTACAAGAAGATGGAAACAAAGCACTCCTCCCAGATTTGTTGCCTTTATCAAATTTTAAAACGTAATACATGATAATCTTATCAATTTCGTTAAGAAAAATATCAGATACCTAAACCACAAATTCTCGCCCAAACTCTGCCATTAAAAGATATTTGAAGGCATCACTTTACTGTTAAACTAATAAAGGCATACAATGAAAAATAAAAATATATACAATGTAAATGAAAATCTGAAATGCAGAAAGTACACACTTTGTAAATAGTTAAGCACAGCTACAAAATAAAGGAATTCTGATCGGTCTCTGATCAAAGCCTTCTGCTGTATGCTTGAATAGTATATTCAAGAAAATCACCACTTCATGTTTGTTCTTAAAACAACTTGTTTATGACAGATAACTAACAAAAACCCTGATTATGATCAATGACCTTAACATAATTCTCCATATTGCACAGAGTTACAGGAAAAAAAAATGAACAGCATGGACTGTATTAGTCACTTTCAAAGCCTCTGAAAGTCCGTAAAGCACTCAGTGCAGACTGCTTTAAAAGCTGTTAGGCATTTTGTTCCGTTACACTTTTGAGGCAGGGTGAAGTTTTAACCGTCTTACCTTCTGCTGCTGCTATTTGATGGTCAGCACTGTCTGTTAGACCCTAGTGCAAGATCTGATTTTAACATGTTTATATTACGCTGTTGAAAACTCAAACTGTTGACAGCATAATAATTCGACACGAAAATGTCGAAACCCCCAAACATCTAACACACACACACACACACACACACACACACACACACACACACGCACACAAAATACCCAAACACCACAAATTGCTCTATGCAGAGGGGCAAGCCCCCCTGCAGCCACCACACCCCCCGCTACTTAAATATACCAACTCTGAGATCACACTACATTGCAGTAAATGGAAATCTCCCCCTAAGGAAATTTCCATTTACACACGCGATTACTTTTGCTTTCGACATTTTGGTGCCGTCAATATCAGCTTTGATATTGTTGGCCTTCGACAGGGTGAAGTAGACCCGATTTTAACAGTGCTTAGCAACGCTTAATAAGCTTTTGTTAAGCACCCTTAAGAACTGTTAAGATCAGTCTTCCACAAGGACATGCATAACAAGTTTTAATCTTTCTCACGCAATTTCAGAGCATAATCACAGCATTCCACGCAGAACAATTTAGTTACAATCACAATCTTCTATGTATTTACATTTTCAGCTGCCAGGTTAAAATCAAATATGTCAAGTGCGGGGGTCTGATCTATTGGAGTAATGGGATGAAAAAAACAAAAATATTTTTGAAATGTCTGGGTCTAAATAAAATGGAAAAAAAATTATACACAAGTATCAGGAACAACCCACAATGTACTGAAATGTACTTTTATCTCCCTAGTGCCTCGACTGTGAGTCTTCTAGGGAAACCAGACAGACAGTGCACTTCCATCCCTTAAATATGCTATATAAATTCACATATGTAATTAATGAAAACACCTACTCAAAGTTAAAGCCATAAATATTACATACGCGCATACAGAAACACACACCATTTTATATATATATATATATATATATATATATATATATATATATATATATATATATATATATACACACACACACATATACATATATATATATATATATATATATATACACACACACACACACACAAATTCATTTACAATGAACATAGCCTAATCTTAATGTTAAAAATTATGTTAAATAAATCAAATTAAATATTCCCCTGAAATGTCATTGCTCAAACCCAAAAAAGAATCATTGTCATATATTTAATAACAATTTTTTGCAAATGAAATATGTCTTGGTGGAAGCCTTTGTACTATGTTCTACAATTCAAAGGAAATGAGACAGTGATCACTAAAGATGGTTGGGCAAATAAGAACAGATGAAATGTTATTGGGATTGTTAACTCTTAGCTCTAATACAGAAAGGCAAGTAGATAAAGTGCTGGGGTAAACGGTCACTTGAGAAAGTCGAATTAGACCAACATCAGTCAGGATTTCTGTGATGTACTCTGCAAGAAGCACTGTGTGTGTGCAGTAAGCGAGATTATTTTTATTCATTTATTTTACAGTGATGTGAATGGGACATGTGGTCCAGGTTTTATTTTTAATTTTCTTTTGCTTTTTCCTTTTAAAACAAACAAAATATCAGCTTGGGTTTCTAGAGCTGATTTAGGTAAGTTAGGGTGTTTTGGGCTGTGTATGTGTTTGTCCTTTGTATGTGTAATGCATGAACTTTAGTGTTGATGCAAGTAGCATAACTGTGACAGATGCAAGGGAATTGTAGCAACTTTGATGACATGTCAAAGATGCACCTAAACCTCCGAGTATGCCCTCAGAATGCAGAAATATAGAGGAGATAGAAGAGTGCAGAAATACCTTCTTAATGGGGGAGACGCATGTTTTTATACTACTCCTTATATATATATGTTATTACAGCCTTTACATACAGTTTAGCATGATATACTCACACCTATACTGCAGTTTGTTACACTCAGAACAGGCATGGAACTTCCTCCCAGGATGTCTCAAAGTTGCAGCTACACTCGCACAGAGCAGTTGCTGTGAGGCATTTAGACCTGTGGGGATAAGCATCAAGGACCAAACAGATCCTCCACTTTGGCTGCCCTCAAACTTCTTGGCACTCTAAGCTGGGCATCGTTCGGCAATGTCCAAGGAAACAGACATAGCATTGTGATCGCCTAATGCTATGCACAGTTTGCAGTGGAAAATTCTCCCTAGGCTCTCAGTTCAGTTATTACTTCTAAAACATTTTGTGTTACTTCTGATACAGGGACAAACTTTTGGCTTGCAGTATTCTTTTTCTCTGATCTTAAAATATTTCTGTGATGTTTGCAGACTACACTTGCACTCCCGTATGCTTGGGCTCAATTTATACAACTGTCAGGCCAAGCTGATTTCTTAATGTATCTCAGTATACTGGTTCTGCTGCTCTTTTAGTTCCTTACAGGCTACACCAAGAGTCTTACTCACTGTAAGTTTGGTCTCTAAGTTTGGGTAAAGGCACAAAGAAGTCATGCACATTTTCTTTAGAGGCACATTCTGTTTTGATTTTCCTCGCACTAGTCTGCTGCACTGGTGATTAGTCATTTCAATCAATGTACAACAGGTAGCACACTAGCTTTGGAGCAGAAGAATGTGGATTCTATTCTCACATCAAGTAAATAGATTGCTGACACTATAGTGCAGCATAAGGGTAGTGCTGCATTCCTGAGTGTGTCACTCTCAGGAGGTGACATTAAACTGAGGTTCCACCTGCTTGAATTAGTAGTAGCGCTGGTGGATATAAAATATCCCACAGCACTTATTGAAAGAGTACAGGGAAGTTCCTTGATGCACTGGCAAATAAATTCCATTTTAGGCCTCCCCTGAAGACAGTCAATAGCCTAGTGGGACTAAACTGGTTAACAAAAGGATAAATGAAAACATTTTTTCTTTCAGTTCTGCTTCATTGGGTTTAAAGACCATCACAACAGTTTTCACATTGTCCAACTTAGTTTATTACATGTTTAGCTATGACTTCACTTCAAAGACCTCAGACTGTCCGAAACCTGTGCTCTCTCCCTTGAGCTGTGTCACAGTCACCGGCTCAATGATAGAGATGTCAAATACAAAGACTTTTCTTTCCTTGGACCTGCTTAGCAATATAGTAGTCATCCATTTTGGCACTTCTTGTTCTTTCTACTTCCGTTATCACAATCATGGTAATTTCCTTCCTTTGGCATTTGTGCTCAAGTACACTTAATTAGCACGTTCCAGAACTGACGTCACTGGTATTACACTTATGCATTTCTCTGCAAATGTTTACTCTGCAATTCACAGACCTGTAGTTGCAAGTCTCAGTCTGAAATGATATCAGAAAAACTAGACTGTTCTACTTTAAAAGTTGTTTTGTGAAGGAAGCAACCTGCCGGACACCCATACTCCTTCTAATTCTACATACACTGACTCTAAGATCACTAAACCTTGGAGAAAAGGGACAACTCCAAGACACAGTGATCTTCCACTTTATATTGTATATAAAAATCCCTTTTGCACTTTCAGACTTGGTAAACTTCTTGGAGAAGGTCACCAAAGCAATGGATGAGGGCAAAATGGTTCACACTGCCTACCTTGACCTGGTCAAGGCATATGACACAATACCCCACTCGGGCATTATTGACAAACTCAAAAAATGTTAGGTACAAAGTCATATGTCACTGGAAGATACACAACTGGCTCACAGACAGGACCCAGGAAGTTAGAATTGGGGAGTCCACCTCTACAAAGAAGCCAGTCACAAGTGGAGTCCCTCAGGGATCAGTCCTTGGACCGCTCCTTTTGGCATTTACTTCTCAGAAGTCAAGGCCAATGTCAGTGGTCTCTGGCTGACTAAATTTGCAGAGGACTATAAATTAGGAGCCATCATTGAATCTCATACTGACACAAATGTTCTTCAGGAGGAGCTGACACAGACAAACAACTGGTGTCAAAGCCATGGACTAAAACTAAATGCCAAGAAATGCTTAACACTATCCTTCAGGAAGTCATCCACCCCTGGTAACTATCATATTGACAGGACACCCCTTAAAGTTGACCCAGAAGTCAGGGACCTAGGGACACGCAGACAGTAATCTAGCATTTGACCATTACATGTCTACAGTAGTGAGGAAATCCTTCTATGCTGCACAACTTATAAACAAAGGTATGGCATTCAAGTCCAGGGAAGTCATTGTTCCACTGTATTCGGCATTCAGACCAATCATGGAGTACAATGCCCCCTTTGGTATGTACCTAACCAGGCATATCCACCAACTGGAACCTGCACAAATGCAACCTGGACAATTGGATGGAAAACAGGAAATTCATCCCTGGTTTGGCACCCATATTTTTAATGGACACAGGCAACCTGCAAATGGTTCATCTCACAGGCACCAGCTTGTAAATATTTCATCTTCCAAGCCCCTGCTTACACTTACCAAGGGTATCGGAACTTGTTAGAGATTTGGGATGCATGGCTGGAAGCAAGACTTTTCAACCCCGGACTGTTCGACCCCAATGCATTTCTATACAATTTCATGTATAAATTTATATGTATTGTATATGTGATTTTTTAGTGGACAGTTCAACCCCGGACTATTTGACCCCAAATATATTATTTTAAGCACTTTATCATTAAATTATTAATCAATTATTCAATAATAACACTTAATTTTTCATTGTAAATATAGTTTTTATTAGATATTTTATTTAATTACATTGATTAGTATAAACATTTAAATCTTTAACATATAACTAGTTTTATGTTTTAACATATGACTACTGTTACTTTATAACGTACTTTGACATGTTTTCCATCAATTAAATATATATTTTTTTATTTTATATTATGTTGATATGTTAACTAATCTATTATCTACTATAAATAATTTATTTAAAATTAAATTAAATCAATTTTTTTATTCAGGTTAATATGCCTTCTTCATCTTAAACATTTATACTACAACCAAAGCTCAAGCAGCAACATGCAGGGTTCACCATTTCCCACCATCTACCATCAAAGCACATCAGAACCTCAGAAAAGTGGATATGGATGTATGAGTAAATGCAAACACTCTTGATTTCCAGCAACACTGATAGTATGTAGGGCTGCAGAGGACTTGACTTGATTGCAGAGTGCAAAGACAAACATACACACAACAGTCTAATCCATCTACAGTCCACAAACATTCCTAAGCAAAACACTGTTTTTAAGGACTCAAGAATTTATTTGTAAAAAGTATCAACAAGTAGTTCAAAGCTTAGAAGTGCAATTCTAGGGCCAAACATCCATTTCACTATCACAATGCTCAGTGCCTCTACAACTTACACCCACAGCCCATTAACTTCAGCAGGGAAACAAAACATCAAAGCAGACATCCGTCAAAACGACTGCCCATTATGTTTTCATTTTTAAATATAATTTATTTTTAATCCTTACTTGTTTTATCGCTAATTTTCTATTTTTATGTAATAATAACATTATCGTTATAAGGAAACTAGTTAATGCCGTGAACTTCCGGGTTAGTCAGCAAACTTTTTTTTGACACTTACTGTTTTTGTATATATAATTAAAGTTCCAATTTGCACTTATTTTGAAGTAAGTGTAGTCGAAGCACATAAATAAAAATAAATACTTTCTAAACCAACTTTAAGAATGTTTAGACAGTCTCATTTCTATTTTTGCTTTGATGTGCTTTGGCTTCACTTACGTTACATTTTTTACTGGGGTCCAACCGTCTGGGGTCGAATCGGTTGGGGGCGAATCGTCTGGGGGTGAATCGGCGGGGTCCAAACGTCCTGTACCCACATGGCTAGGCTTAAAAAGGCCCTTGTGGTCGTTAGCTAGTAAACACCTATGAGCTTATTGTTCTGAGACTTGGAGTTACGAGTTAAGAGTCCTGGAATTTAAAACCGTTAGCCAGTGCACATAATCTCTGAGCTCCCCACTAATCAGTGTCAACTGATGAAAAATGTTTCTAGATTTCGTCTGGTGTGCAGACTAGGCCAATTCACTGCTGTGAGAACATGAGCCAGTTTCATAGGCAAGTAGCTACCTTGCCCTTGTGGATGACTAAGCCTAACCAATTTCCCTTTTTGTGCTTGAAAAAACCTGTCCCATTTGTTTATAGATTGGCCTTAGTCATCTCATGGTTGATCATTATATATTACCCCAATGAGAATAACTGTAATCATACCATACATAACTTGAGGGGACCCTTGCACTGAATACAGCTACCTCTGAATACAGCCACCTCTGTCTATCAGTAGTACAAGAGCAGATCTGGGTAAATTTTCCATTTACCATCCATAGATCTAAGTTGCGCTTGAATATAGACAGGGATGAACTTTGTTTTATGTGAATGGAGAGTCTGTTCCACAGCAGCAGTATCCTCTGTGAGATATACCTGTCCCTCTAAACCATTCTGTTAATGTTGTAGAAGAGGTTTATATCCCTAGACTGAGTATTTCTCATACAATTTGACTTGCTCAATTGTCTCTGTACAGTTCCCTGACTCTGCCCCTGGACTCTTGAAGCTGCACTTGTAGTAACTCTTACTTAGCTTATTATTCTTCTTTTGGCTTTTCCTGGTTAGGAGTCGCCACAGCGGATCACCTGTCTGCTCATGATTGGCGGTGGAGTTTTACGGTAGTAACTCTTACTTAGCTTGCATGTTATAATTTTTTTTAATTTTTAGATCAAGCAGGGAACTGTAAACATTTGTTAGTTGCTGCTGCCTTAATTTTGCCTTTTCAATTTGTAAACACACAGTATCAGTATGAATTTGAGACCGACTTTTTTTTGTTCCTAGATCCAATCACTTTTTTCTTTTTAAGTTATGATGTCTCTTGCTTTAGAGCTTTCAGGCTTATTTTGGAGTTACTATTCCCACTTGCAAAGAAAGTTCAGACAGCCTATTAGGTAAATCAAACATCTTTTTGTCTAATCTGCTTTGGCTGCATCTTTCATTGGTCAAGGTCAGCAAACAACCTTGCAGATCTCTATGCCATTTTATTTTCATTCTCAGAAATCATCTGTTCCAAGAATTTACATAATTTAATCCAAGATATGAAAGCACTTATTCTTATTTTGTTTATTAAGTTTAGTGTATTACCAGTGTTTTGTGATCTGTTCTAGTACATTCCTCTTCCTACATTTTCATTTTACTTGGACTAACTTGAATTGAAAAGCCAAAATGTTTGCCTGCTTTTTGTGGAAAGATAAAACATTTTTCTGTTTGCAGACAGCATCTGACTGCTCTAACATGTCTATACTCCCAGTTAATTCGCTAATGTTGTCTTACAATGTTATATAGCATTGAACATACGTTTCATTTACTTTCTGTTGTCCTTGGTTAACTTTTTGCTGCACCAACATATTTCCTATAAGAAGTTCCAACATCTTTTCTACAAGTTATTTCATAACAAAACTATTGGTGTAAAGAATATTTTTTAGCATTAACAATGGGTTGAGAAAGTCTAACTTCTTTAAAATGAGTACCACAGCCTTAACTACAATAACGAACTATCTTTAGATAACAGCCGACGTTTATTTTACTTACGGTATTAACAGGAAATCAATTCTGCCAACAGCCTTAGCTCATGTGTTAATTCTACATGCCCTATGCAGGTAAACATACAGCTGGAAAGTAGTAGCAGAATTAGGCTGATTAAGCAAATCTTACTGAGATTATATAATGTGAAATGTTTTATAGAGACTCTTTAAATGAAAGCAGATTTTCAGCCTTAAGTAACTTCTGAGGCAAGGGATTCCAGATTCTGAAGGAACAAATTCATAGACGTCTCTCTCTCAGTGAAGTGAATGGTGTACAAGGGTCTAACTGAAGGCTACCATTACTCCTTGGTTTGTAATACTGACTAACAGCGAGGTTTTACACAGAATGCAATTCATCTTGTTACGGCCTCCAGTGAAAACACTGCTATAGCTTTGACAAGCAACCAGTATGCAGTATGGATGATTAAGAAGTGCTGTTTTCTGCGATGTGAAAAGTGAATACCCATCAAAATTTTCTTCTCTGCTGTCTGTTGAAGGTTGATACCCCTGTAAAAAAAAGGAGTTCCTTTTTCTTGTTTTACTCAAGAATGAACCACATTTTTCCTGTCAGAGAATTTCACTTTTAAAAACAGCACTTTACATCAACTTAAGTTCTACAAAATGCTAGCAGTTGATGCAATTGCATCACATACACTATTTCTGACACAAGATGAACTAGCTGTTCCTTTTCCAGGCTACCCTTTAACTTCCACAAAAGTTTTTTTTTTTTTTTTTGCTGAAGTAAACTTATATATGAGCAGACTGCAAACATCTTGTAAGGATACCAGTGCTAAACTTCACTACTCAACAAGACTTTTTTTAGTTTAGGGGTCTTGTATCTCACACACTGTCACAGGTTTCTTATTAATGTTCAAACAGTACCAAACAGATGTTACTAACACAAGTTACTCCTGTATATACTTTGTCAGAGGTTTTTACTACTCAGACAGAACCCAGAACAATGCACTGATGTGTATCTGTTGTAAAAAGTTTCCTACTACTGCTAATAAAGCACCTTGTAAAATTCAGTACCATATAATGCTCCCAACATAGTCAATTCTTTCCACTCAATGTACACATCTTTTTAGCACTTTTCTACCAAATCAGCATGCTTCCGCTAAAACACATTTCTGGAAAAAAATACAACTGTAACCAGAAAACATTAGCAGACAATAATTTTTATTGGTTAAAAAAAAAATTACATTTGCAAGGAATGACTGGCTCACACAAGCCATACATATTTCTACTGTGGCAACATACCATCTGCACTGTGCCTTAGTGTTGTCTCTTTCGGCTTTTCCCGGTTAGGGGTCGCCACAGCGGAACTCCAGTCTGCTAATGATTGGCAGTAGATTTTTACGTGCCGAGTTGCCAGCCCTGACGCACAACCTTCAACGAAGGTACACCCATTCAAGCATGTCTCCACACAGAAGACAATCTAGCTGAGAATGGAACCGAACAGCGTCTTACTGTGAGGCGACAACGCTACCGCAGCACCACCACACTGTGCCTTACTAATGCCTGCTAATTAACCCTACCCTTACATTAGAAAAAAAAAAACGTTTCCATACCACCACCACTGCACAAATCAGCTTGGACATACACTACACTGAAACACATACAAGCATACACGTTCCCTAACGACAAACTCCAGATAAAGGGTTTGATTATGTGCCTCATCACAGGTTGGTCCACAGCTTTAGTGTCACCAAAGCTACAGAAACTCCCAAAAATCCACTTTATGAAGTGAAAAATGCACACAAGCCAGATACAGATCTAAATCCCCCAAAATACTCCACATCTACTTAAAAGAACTTTGAAAATCAGTGCCATGGCATATAGGGATAAATCCCCAGCTACAGCGCAGGCAACCAGAGTATGATTAGTGTCTCAAGTGCTTGATAGTGTTGGCTGGGGAGGATGGGTGTGCCCATCGGGGGGGCGGGGGCAGAACAGGAAGTGCTCATCAACAAGGAGGAGGGATCACTGTAGTGCGCATCCTGGAGTTGGTCATTCAACTCAACAAGTCATAGCCAGATGGTAGCTCACAATACACAGTGGGGGGGAAGGCACAGTGATTCTCCAAAGTGACATGGGTGGCCTGACTCCCTCCCTACCCACACCTGTCCAAGAGCATGGTTACGGACTTGCACATACATTGATCTACATATCAGAGTGTGTGATAAAGCATCTCTTTACAGTCAGGACAATTAAGTACTACTACTCTACCAGCATCAATAAGCTTTAGAACTCTTAAATGTAATTTTCAACTACAGTATAAGTGAGCACAGTAATCTTATGTATGGCAGCAGTAATCACCATATTGAAGATTATATAAAAACTGAAACAGAAACTCATTACAGTGTCATACAGCACAGAAAGTACACACATTTTTTTTTATATGACAGATGCTTTTTAAGTGTTGGTAGTGTGACAAAGGAAAAAAAAAACTTTACATTTAAGAAATAAAAGTGAATAACTGAAAAACAAAATGTAAAGGTACTGCTAAAGTAAAACTTGTTCAGCATTCAATCCCAAGGTTGCTGAACAAGTTTTACTTTAGCAGTATCCTTAAATTTTGTTTTTCAGCTATTCACTTTTATTTCTTAAAGATAGAAAATGTTTATACATACAAATTCATTTTTTGTTGATAATGAAAAAAGTAATTTCCATATTTATTATCAAAATGATGTGAATAACTTCATACAAAACATAACTGTAGGGTGATGTCAGCACAAAGTTGTTTAACATTTAACTCTTAAAATTTATTTTACATACCCTATAATCTAAATAGGCAAAATATGAAAAAAAACAGGCACAAATATGAAAAAAACAACATTACCTGCATTTTGCACTTGCTGTGTTTCGTTTCTACATATGTGTTATATTCTTAACCACCCCCCCCCCCCAAAAAAAAAAAAAAAAAAGCAAAATAAAACCCAGCTCCAAATTCAAGGCAGAAATCAAGTCAAGTACCTGGAATATGCGGGGTCCAGAGTCTGAGTTTGGACACAGTTTTTATTTGTACTGCTGCAGGCTTGTCATAGGATATGCTACTCCTGCCTTCACCATTTGTGATTTAAACTGTACAAGTACCCTGTAGTACAAAAATAATATTATCCAACCTGTGTGGTCCATATACTCCATATTTATTCTAAAATGGACTCTGACATAGGGAGTGATAAAAATGTATAAATGAACTGAAGAACAGAGCAAATATATTTTTTATCACCACAACACCATTGTCATCAGACATTTGTCACTACCATACCAATATCCTCAAGCATTTATCACCACTCTATTTACATCACCAATTAAGCAATACCCCATTTGTATTAAACATTAAAATGAAAGTTCAGGCAGTAAAACACATGCAAAACCCTCAACTCCTATGAAACAGCAATGCCCACCAAATCAAACCACTTGCAATGAAATGTGTTCTAATCACAAAAAAAGAGAATCGGAACAAAAAATAAAATCATAAACTGTAATTAATTGGTAAATAGTATTGCTAGTAAAACAGACCCAAATCTGAAAAAAAAATCTATAGAAAGAAAGAAAGATTAAGTTATCTAACTAGCATAGGTAAACTACAAATTTAACAACTCTTTCTTCGTGCTAAACTACTCAAATAATATAATAATCAAGTAATGCTATTAAAATAATTAAAAAATTAAAAATATAGAACCAACACCTATGGAGATTTTTTATGAATAAGCTAACTAAAATTCATATGCCACAGAAAAAAAACTTACATAATTCTTACAATTCAAATGAAAAGAAAAAGCAGTACCTCTAATTTAAAAAAGGATAAATGTAATATGTAGAGAGTCGATTACCTGAAGCAATTGGGACGTAGGGTAATTTGGATAATCAAACATACATTGAACCAGATAAAAAACTGCAAAAATCTGTTTTTTTTTCTGCATGCTTTTCAACCATTCAGTGATTCCAGCACACAATAAAGAATATTTTTTCACGAGTGTGAGCTACAAGTTCAAAAAACACACCCAAGCAAATACGTATAACTTTACATATTCACACTTTATGATTTTTCTTACCCAAATACTTTGCAAGGCTGCGTTCAGATAATTGACGTTTCTGATAATCGACATTCGGATAGACTCTACTGTATGCATGTCATCATTTCTGTGATACACAAAATAATTTGCGCTGCAAAATTATGGCATTTGGTTTTGTGACTAGTGGCTTCACTGATAATCAAGAAATGTGTTCTTCTCATCTACAGCACACAGTACTTTCTGTATAATACTGCAGTATCTCCCCAACCTCCATATAACTGCATACAAAGTCTGTTTTAAGACACAGGCTCAGTGGATGAATGCCTTAAAAGTCTGGAAGTACAGTAATGTATTTTCAAAGTACAACCCAGTTAGTATGACTACACTTATGAAGCAGTACAGTTCCTTACTTTCTAGGTTTGTTTTGGAAAGGGGGACTTATTTTAGGTGTGCAATGAGCAAATTTTACCCACTGTATGGTATTTCAGAGTCAAAAGGAAGCTGGAAGCCATAATTATATAAAAGTTATATAAGCAATCCAGACTAGCATCCATACACAAATTCTAAAATTACCTAGCAGAAGGAAACGTAAGATGGCATTCAAAAAGAAATCTAAAGTTAAACTAAACGGTACCAGGGAAAAAAATACAAGTCATCAATCTAGCTAAAAATACAACACTGTTATACTACAAAAAAGAATTGTAGATGGTTTACAGTTTCAGCACAAAGTGAGCTAATGCTTAACACTCTTATTTACAAGCTTAACACCTTTATAGACAAACGGACTTCCGCAGTGCTGCAGCGGTAGCGTTGTTGCCTCACAGCAAGAGGTTCTCCCGTTCAATTCTCGGCTGGAGTGCGGGGAGTGCCTTCTGTGTGGAGTCTGCATGTCCTCCCCGCAGTTGGGTGGGCGTTCGAAAGACATGCGTAAATGGGCGGGCCTTCATTGAAGGTTGAACGTCGAGCTGGCATCTCGCCATTCGTGAATATCTACTGCCAATCATTAGCGGACTGGAATTCTGTTGTGGCGACCCCTAACTGGGAAAAGCCGAAAGACAACAACAAGACCTTTATAGACAAACACTTTAACAGCGGTTATAATTATACTCGAACAAACAGAAACAGTACCATGAGCCAGAATTACTTAACAGATTAGGAAAGGCTTTTTCAGTAGTGGCTAAAAAGGTACCTTCCAGTTAGAACAAATTCCCAGAAGAAATAAGACAAACCAATAAATGTACCACCTTCACACTACAACTATATCTGATAAAAGAGCATACCTCCAAGTTTCAAAAATGTGGGCTACAAACAACTGATAAGGTAAGGAACAATTATGTATTCCATCTACTGGGTCAATACTAAATTCAGCTCTTATCATATACATCAAAATACTCATTTGGAATTGAATTGCAAGCTAATTTGCTCTGTCAGTAATGGATTGACTGTACATCCCAGAAAATTAAAAATTATCTGTTCCAAATGAAAATTCAATACTGTCTTATATACACACACACACAACTGTATTACTGCCAATGCCAATGTAAACTCCTATGTAAATAGATCTACATTTTGCTGTATGTTTAGTTGTACTGTTTGGCCTCTCTGACCAGGGTCGTGAGTGAAAAGGGTCCTTGGACCAGTTCACCTCCCTGGTTAATAAATGTTAAATGCAAATAAAATATATACAATTAAGTTGTTCGATTTATGCAAACTCATAAAAGGCAATTTAGAAAAATGGCTAAACGGTACCCTCATGAATAATTAGCAAACTGGTTTGCCAAACTGAGGCATCCCTTGCCAAGCTGGTTAATTAAGCAAGGTAAGTACACTTCATTTAGTATAACTAAAGAAATGCAAACTTGTGTTTAATGTGGCTTTTCAGAACAGGTATAAATAAATCAAAAGTAAAAAGTTATAATCACAGTACTAGCTAAAAAACTACAGATGTTCACCAAAAATCTCAGCATTAAAAGCTGGGCTTTAGGGCCTCTTCACATGTGGTTCAGTATGCTGTCTGTAGTATTTTCGGCATCGTTAGTTGGGCTGGGTAACTGGGAAAGGAAGTGCTTGTGGCACACGCAGCTTGCACTACTGCAAGCTGCTTATGTTCAATGCCTTTTGAATCATGGCTGGCCATTTGAATTTCCGGGCTGGGTAACTGGGAAAGGAAGTGCTTGTGGCACACGCAGCTTGCACTACTGCAAGTTGCTTATGTTCAATGCCTTTTGAATCATGGCTGGCCATTTGAATTTCTGCTTAGCACAAACCCCATTTGCAGTTTAGTGCAAGCCGTTTCATTTTCATGCCTAGTTTACTCAGTCTCCTAAACTGGTGTAGTGAAGCATGATCCCCACTACAATACCATTTGTCTAGGCATCCTAAACCTTTCTAAAAGATTTTGCTGTTGCTGCATCTTCAACCACCTCTTTGGGTAATGTCGTTCCATTTGTCAACTATTGCATCAGTAAAAAAAAAAAAAACTTTCTATCATAATTAAACTGTGATCCATTCTGCTGATTATCTCCTATTTCTCCATGCTCTGTCTTTTCTGTAAAACTTAATATTATTAGGGCATCTAAAGTGTGCTGTATCCCTGGCACATCCTTATTCTGAATTAAAAAAAAACTTTCCTCGTGTTATATCCACTGTCACTTGCACAATTCTGTCTGGATTTGTCTGGACCGTCTCAAGCACTGTAACTTTCTTGTTACTGTAGTTTCCAGTATTCACAAAATGCAAACTATCACCTTTTAGTGCAGAGGGATGAGCCCCTACTATCCCCAGGTGACCCATGCTTGATCTGCAACACATATATTTGAGGCATTTGTGAAAGGATAAACTTGAATGACTGATGTCAGGTTGCTCATCCCAGCTGGAAGGGAGGCAGCTAGATCAAAGACACCAACATCTAGCCATGACTGTGTGTATCACTAACAAGCACAGGCCAGTTTGGCTCATGTTACACCGAGCAGGGACTTCTTTACTGAGCCAGAGGAACCATAGGCATGGTTGGGGCATGCACAACTTCGCTCCTTAACCACACAGTAGCACTAAATATGCATGCAGCCTAGGGGATGGAAGGGCAGGTTAGGTTACTCTGTAAGACTTGCAGCTAGCATAGTCACTACCATCTGACTCTTGCTGCTGAGGAATGGTTGAGCCAAAAGGGCTTCCTGGGCTATAAGACACTAAACTTTAGCTAAGATTTGCCCAGATCCCACCCCTACAGAGTGAATGGGATGAAGGGGTACAGACCTTGGAGCCAATGGGCTAAGTGCTACTGAGGTTGGTGGGGAGATGTAACCTACCATATGCATGATAAAGGGATGTTGCCACTTTCAAGTCCACCCAAGCATTAAGCCTCAACAACTACGTCACACAGTCACTACTCTTTCACAATGTGTAAATTGACTTCATTTTCTAAAATGAAAACACCTGGATTTTTTCCTGCTCTTCATTTTTAGTTTGACTTCAAAACACTATTTCCGGACTTTTATTCCCAGAGATACACCATGCACTTTTAAGAGTTGTAATGGAAAGCAGTTTCATTTTAGCATGCTAGTAGCTTTTTGATATCACTTCCAAGCTTTTTCTCTTATGTGTTACCACACTACTGTCCTGTCTGTATCATCTTCAAAAAGACTGACCAGCTTTCCATGCCCTTCATGATGTTGAAGACACACTGATATGTGCCAGGACAAGAATGACACATGTGGAACACCTTTTGTCACCAACTTAATGAGAGTTCTACTCCAGTGTCTTCTGTCATGTTATCTAGACACTTCTCTCCCACAATGCACGCAGCCTGTACCTATTCTACTCATCTTGGCAACAAGCCCGCAATGTAAAACTAACTTCAGTCCATGTCTACCCCCGATCTTAAGACTGCAATGCAGAAATGAATTCAAAGCTCACGAAAACCTAGAAAAATACAACTGACATGATTACTTGTGTCCATCTCTTATTGATCCACTGAATCAGAATTAGGCCATCTAACAATCTGCCTGATGGGAATAGATGATAAGTATGCTAAGCAACGCACTTCTCAGAATTCTGTGTAAACCTTAACTTCAACACTAACAGTACATAGGTTCATGGGTAGGTACTAGGCTATCTGCCCGAGGGCATTTATAAGCCTAGCCAGTCTGTCGGCATTCGCCGCCCCATTGATTAATTAACTGATCCTCTGTCAAGCAGAGCCAATGAAGTGATCCCAGGGGTGTATTTTCTGTTACCCATCCACTCGTCAAGGTTTCACTTGAAGAGTGTTAGTGCCTAATGTAGTTTGGAATTTTGTTCCAGAGCATGGGGAGTCTCTGTGACAGCAATCTATCCCTCCAGCATGTTCTATTTATTGTTGTGGCGAGGTTTAGCTCACTAGAGCGTGTGGCTTGCAGTGACTTGGATTTCTTTAGGTGGAGCATCTGAGCTGGACATGACTTTGTAAGTCAGGCAGAGATCACCTCTGAGTAAGCGATATGCCACTGGGTACAGCCGGAGTTTTTTCGGTCGGGCTGCATAGGACATATGTTTGAGGCCAGTAATCCTCTTGGTGAGGTACATTTGTGGTCTTTCCAGCTGTTGGAAGTGTCTTGTGAGGTACATCCCAAATGGGGAATTGTACTCTATGATGGGTCTGATGAGTGACGAGTAGAGGGACATTATAACCTCTTTATTTCTAGATGCGAACCTTTTAGTAATTAGATGGGCCACATAGAAGGATTTCCTAACTACTTTGGCAATATGATTATCAAAGGAGAGATTACTATCTACCCGAGTCCCCAGATCTCTTATTACCTCTTCTGTATTAAGGAGGCTGCCACCTATGTGGTAATTCTTGGGTGTTTTGTTTTTCCCCAAACGGGATGACTATGCTTTTTTGGCATTTAGCTTGAGGCCATGACTTTGACACCAGGTGTCCGTCTCAGTAAAGCCCTTTTGGAGGATGTCCGTGTCAGCCGGAGTCAGTTAGGACTCCCAGTTTGCAGTCATCGGCGAACTTGGTTAGCCATAGTCCTCCTGTGTTTGCCTGTACTTCTGAGAAGTATATGCCAAACAGTAGGGATCCCAGGACCAGGCCTTGCGGGGCACCACTTGTGACTGGTTTAGAATCGGACCTGGAGCCCTCTATTCTTACCGTGTGAGTTCTGTCTGTAAGCCAGTTGGCAACCCATCTCATGGCATAGGGGTTTATGTTCAGGCTGGTGAGTTTTTCTGTAACACCTGAGTGGGGAATGGTGTTGAAAGCCTTGGCGAGGTCAAGGTAGGCTGTGTGAACCACCTTTCCCTCGTCTATATCCTTGGTGACTATCTCGAAGAAGTTAACCAGGTTTAGTAGGCATGATCTGTCCTTAAAGCCGAACTAGGTCAGGTCAAGTGTTTGGAGGTTCCCAATGTCTTTGTTAATGAGTTCCATGATGATGCGTTCCATAGCCTTGCAGACCAGGCTAATCAGGCTTATGGGGCGATACTTACCAGGGTCAGCTTTGGCCCCTCCTTTGTGGACTGGTATAACTGCTGCTGTGCGCCATTCTATGGGCACGTAGGCTGAGGATGAACAGCATGTTTAGGTGGGGGGTTCATTTGTTCTGTAGTTCGTGCAAGATGCAGCCTGGGACACCATCTGGCCCCACTGACGCTGTGCTTTTGGCTTTTGAAAGGGCTGTTTTCACCTGTGCGCCTGTGATTTCCGGGACACTACACTTTTCCGGTATTGTTGTGGGCCCTTTTGGGTGTGAAAGGGGGGTGAAGTTTGCACTGAATCTATCTGCCAGGATGTTGGCAATATCAGTAGGTTCAGTATATTTTGTGCTATTTTGCTCTAGTTCAGTGCATATCTGCGCGTTGCCACTTAGATTCTTAACATAGCTAAAGAAGGCTTTGTGGTTATCTTTTGAGTCCTTGGCTATTTTTCTTTTGAAATTAGCCTTGGATGATTTTATGAGGGACCTTAGTTTTTTACTGATACTGATCAGGGATGCCTTTCCTTCTTGGGATTTGCTTTTTTTCCTGAACTAGTTTCCTCCTTCTATTGTACAGCCTGTTTATGGCAGGGGTCCACCAGACAGGTTACCTTCTCTTAGAGGAGTGAGTCTTGGTTTTGCTAGGGATAGCACGATCCATGCATCCTTGTAGGTGCATAGAGTGCATTTGTAAAGGTTTCTGCATCTTGGGCAGCATTATCCTTTAGAGTGGGGACTGTGAAACTTATCGCCTCTGTCTTAAGTAAGGTGAAGTTTGCTTTAGAAAAGTTTTTTTACTGTGGTTTCCTTAGGTGGGGGTGGTGGTGGGGTGTGGACATCCAGAGTGATTAGTTTATGGTTTGATCTAACCAGTGACGGGTTGACCTCCGGTGTGGAACACCATGTTGGTGATGACTAGGTCCAATATGTTTTCACCTCTGGTAGGGGAGTTTATCAGCTGATCCAGGGCATTTGAGTTGATGAATTCCAGGAAGCACTGGGCCTGAGAGTTTGTACTCTAGCAGTTTTCCCGGTTAATGGTAGGGTAATTGAAATCGCCCAATATCAGGGTGTTTGGTAGTACCTTTATGTTTTCCAGTGTCTCCAGAAAGGTGGAGTGGTGGTCCTGGGTCATGGAGGGTGATCTGTAGCAGGCCACAATTTGCATTACAGATTTGCCCGATGTTAGTTGCACATGGATAATCTCAGAGGTATCATGCTGCACCACTAACCTGGAGGTGTAGGTATCCTTGATGAATATGGGTACACCCCCTCCTTTTTGTGTTTCGGTCCGTGTTCTTTGACCGAAACGTGTGGTATGAGCTGTAGTCCGGTAGTGCTGGGGTGCTCTCTGGAGCCTTGAGCAAGGTTTCAATTACTGCACAGATGTCGACGTTCTCCATACTGAGGAGTGCTTCGAGCGCGTGCATTTTGAGATTTAAATTCCTGGCACTGAGTAGCATAACCCTCGCTTTTTTGCTAATTGTCCGGTTTACGGAGGTGGGTTTGACTTTTGAGCCTTGCCTAAAAAAAGGCACTATGGGTCAGCAAGAGCCTTGGCCAGTATTTGAAAGCCTAGGGGTGACAGGCGCAAGCCGTCTCTTGTGAAGCAACACAGCTTGTCGAGCATGTCATCCCTGGCTGACAGACACTGGACCCCCTTTGAATGACACCAGAAGCTTAGCTAATTGTTGAAATTGATCATTTTTTTTCTTTATAATGAGGTATCATTCTTGGTGAGGGCAGGATGCTACTCAGGGTCAAGGTCATACCAGCCTGGGCTACATGATCAGAGAGCTCTTCCATGTCTCTTTTCATGTAGTCCAGGGAGGTACATCTCAGGTCATTCACACCAACATGAACAATGTCAGATTCATATTTGTACTTGTTCTGGAGTGACCCGAGTGCTTGTGTTATGTGGCGGATTCTGGCTCCCGACAGGCAGCTAACAGTAACCTTCTGCTTGTCCAGTCTAGTGAGTGGGACGTCAGTTTGCCTGACTATAGAGTCACCTATTACTAGTGTGTTAGGTATGTTATTTTGCCTTAAGGGCTGTGATTGTGCAGCACATTGACTTTGTGTTTTATGTGTTGTCTGGTTTGTGACAGGAGGTGCAGGTTGTTTGGGTGTCTGCTTTGGAGGTCTCTGATGCTTTTGCAGGTTTCTATTTAGAGCCTCAGAGTATGATGTTGTGTATTTATGTGTATTTTTTGCCAGTACTGGTTTATTAGGTCTATGTGTGGCTGAAGGTGTGGTGCAGGTGTGGTGCAAGTGTTAACCTTCTCCTCTTGACTGTCTGTTCCAGTCTTGGGTGGAGAGAGCTTAGCCTCCAGTTTGGCTGTATAATTGCATCTCTTGCATATGTTAGTGTTTTGTGGTAGGAGGAGAGGACTGTCTGTGTACATGAGGCAATTGTAACATTGCCTGAAGATACCCAGATTCACCAGCTGGACTGGAGAGTACACCTGAAATTGCCCTTTGGTCATTCCTGAATAGTAGGGTGAGCTGCTTAGTCGCTTGGTTGGTGAGGGGTGAATAAAGAGCCTTGCCCTGCTGGGCAATCAAGTGTCAGGGTATATTAGTGCTTGCTATTAGGTCTGAGCAAATGCTGGCCTGTAGGATGCTTTTTGAGTGCTTAGGTTGAGAGTTACACTAGTTTCAAGAGAAAAACTGAAGAGGAGACTTAGTGGAGCCAGGAATAATTTAACCCTAGCTAACTAGTGCTGCCCAGCGCACAAAACCCTGCAAACGCGGTTTTTACAGTAGGGAAATGAAAGAGAGAGAAATTAGCCCAAAATGGCCAATAAACTACTAACTTCTGGGCTGGAACCACTCCTCTATGGACAGATAGGCTGCTCAAAGCTCCCCTCTCTCACAGGTGAACAGAGAAACTTCCTTCTATCCATCCAAGTAAGGTATGGGCAACTCAGAAACTTGTAACACAGCCCTGAATTCAGCACTAGCCTGAAAACTGGACTATACTAGCTTAGAAAGGCAGGAAACAGGGAATTTTTTTTTGTTTTGTTTTTTGGAAAAGCTAAGGCAAAAACAGTAAAAAATACACTTAAAAACAGCTTTAAATTACTACAATCGATCAGAAAAGGCTATCACACCTTAGGAGGCTCAAAAGCTTACAAAGAGTCCTGGATACTGCAAATCTGTACCTGGACTAGACTAGTTATAGGAAAGGTGGGGAACAAGTGCAAATGCAGGCTTTTAAGCCAGCAAGTTGAAAGAGATTGGAAACTGCCCAAACTGCCAATAAACTACAATTTCTGGGCCAAAACTCACTCTTCTCGTGGAGGATAGGCTACCTAGGCTAGGCTACCTAGTGCTTACCACTCCCACTGATAAGCTAGAAGGCTTCCCTCCAACACAGAAAGGATTGGGGGCTCAGATGCTTGCCAACAGTCCTAGATACAGCAAGTCTGTATCTGGACTAGACTAGTTACCAGAAAAGCAGGAAACAAGCGTAAATGTGGCTTTTAAACCAGAAAGTTGAAAGAGATGGAAAAGAACTGCTCAAACGGCCAATAAGGTACAATTTCTGGGCCAGGAACCACTCCTCTTTTGGTAGCCTGATAAGCTAGAAGACTTCCCTCTAACACAGAAAGGCTTGGGGTGCTCAGAAGCTTACCAACAGTCCTGGATACAGCAAGTCTGTATCTGGACTAGACTAGCTACAGGAAAGGCAGGAAACAAGCTGGTTTTTTTTTTTGTTTTTACAGAAAAGTAGCTAAAACAGCAGTAAATACAATTCATATAACAGTACACGCTAACACACTAGTGTGTAACAATATTACAGCAAATACTGTTTAAATAAATGCAATTAAATTAACAAATGACTAAAAAACAAGTGCAGAAGGCAGTCAATTAGAAGGCTACTAACAAGCAGTAATAAGTGCAGAGTAAGAGCAACTGAATAGATAACAGCATGCAGAACAGCAACTAAGACAGCTAAAGTAAGAGCAGCTGAATAAAGTATATATTATTTTTTTTTTTAGGGAGGGAACAGAGCAGGATTAAGAGACTACAGGGGTTGTCCTTCCCAAATGCTCTCTGTACACAGTAGGAGTGCCTGAAATCAGAATATGATCTCACTGCACTCAGTTGAGTGAGCAAATGAGATGGGTCCAAGAGTATCCAAATACAAATTTACAAGAGGGACGGGCAATTTCACACAGCACTGAAGTCAGGCTTGGAGGTCTACAATTTCCTAATTCCTGAGCTATTTTTTTATTTTTTTAATATTACAGAATCACTGCTACTTGTCTTCTGTTGTGCAGTAATATCCTTCATTAATGGAGCTTTTGTATTGCTCCATTAGCAGTTAAAACAAAAAAACCCCCCACAAAGTTCTTTTTAAGACCCTCAAAAGTATTATTACTTATATTTATACACTCTTTATTATTAAATGTTTTAATTAAAATGATGTACTTCCAAATACAATGTGGCACACCACTGGCAGGTCTGGAAGCCTTCTTAAGAAATAAATCTAAGTACTTTTTACTGTAATTTCAGGTGTGACCACACCTTTACAGAGGATGTTGACCTAAACATGTAGAGCAAGCACAAGTGCGGCAAGCACAGCTCATAATCATCATCATCATCATCATCCACCACTTCCTTTTTCCCTGTTTACTACACAAGATAAGGGTGCTGTGTCAACTGTTACCATCTCTCTATTCAGTGCCACTCTTCTACCTTCTCCAACACTCATGCCTGACTGTTGCAGGTCTCTCACACAATTCATCCACCTCTTTGCTAGGTGAGCTTGTGCATTCTTCCTGTCTGTCTCAAATCTTTGTCACCAGATTGTTCGGGCACATGTGCAGAAAAGTGGAAGACAATCATAATCTGTCTTCTTTAACCTTTTCTGCAATTGGAACTACCTTGGCTTCTGCTCCTATGTCCTCATTTCTTAGTCTGTCCCACAGTGAGCATCCTACCACCAGTCTCAAGCACATCATCTCGATCACCTCTAGCTTCCTCTACCATTACAGAGGTTTCTGTATCACACAGTAGTACTAGTGGCACAAGTCTTTTTTAAACATTACTTTTCAGGTTTTTTAGCATTTTTCGGCCATACGCTATACCTGAAAATCTTTGCCAATTGGCTGAAGACCTTCCGATTCTAGCTTTCACCTCCTCATTCAGACTTCCCTTCTTCTCGCCCATACCTCCCAGATGCCCTAGATAACCTGTTCTACTATTTTCCCTTCTATTTCAATTCTCAACTTATTTCCCCATTTGCTGCCATTACAACTATCTTGTCTGTACTCAGTTTCATCAAATGTGCCTTCAGTTTTGCATTCCATTCCCCAATCCTTTGCTGAAGTTCTTGCTCAGAGTCGGCCTGTAATGCCACATCATCTGCATTCAGCAACCTTGTTGCGCTACCTCCTCCGACCAGTTTGCTAACGTAGTCCATCATCACTATGAACAGCAGTTGATTTAGAGCTGAAGCCTGATGTGCACTCACTCCTACTGGTAGCTCCTCTGTGAGACCGAACATTGTTCATACTTGAGTCACTGGGCCCTTGTACTTCAACTGCTCAAATTCCAAAGTTTCTGGCACTATGGACCATAACAAGAAAACTGACCAAATCAGCTTTCTTTGACCTTATCAGATGTTCTTTCCAAATCTAGGAATGCCCAGCTGGACTCTTTCCTCATCTCTAGTTTTCAAGTATCTGTCTCATTACAAACATCAGGTCAGCTGTGCTGTATCCTGATCTGAATCCAAATTGTTCATCTCCCCATCTTACCTTTTACTACTCCACATATTTATCAAACCACCTTTTTCAAAACGGTCATGCACTGTGACAGGGAGTTTGATACCTCTATACTGCTAACAGTTGTTACTGCCCCCTTTATTCTCAAACACTGGCACTACTATGCTTATTATTCAGTCATCTGGGATAAACCTTTTTCTCTAATCTGGTATGCATACCCTCATGAACAGTTTCTCCCCTATCTCATCAAACACCTTTATCGTATCTGTTGTAACCTCATCTGAGCCTGCTGCTTTCCCTGAATTCATTTTCCTTAGTGCTGTTCTTACTTCTTCTATGGCGGGCTCCTCCTCTTCTTTCATCATAGGCAGTGTCTGGGCAGTACAGCTTCTGTGGGCCTTTCTTCATTCAGAAGCTGCTGATGTAACCCCTTCCATCTGCCTTTGATATCCTGTGGACTGGTAAGCAGGTTGTTGCTCTTTCTGTCTTTGCCTTGCAACTTGATATAGCTTCTTTGTGCCACTTACTGAGTCACTTTCCAGAAGTTGGTAGAGTGAATCTGATGCCTTGTTCTTTGCTCTTGCAACTCCTCTCAGCCTCTTTGGAAGCTAACCAATATTCCTTCCTAGCCTAGACCATCCTCTCTATCCCCCTTTTTCTTACACTCCTCTCTTTTGTTGACTTTCTGGACTTCTGCATTCCACCGCCAGCTTTCCTTGTTTCCTTACATTTATTTCCATACCTGGCTTGGCCACATACGTGTTCTGTAGTCCTTCCACAAGCTGTTTTGAAGTACTGTCATTCTTTTTCAACTCCTCAAATTTCCACTTCTTCTTGAGGTGCTAGAGCCCTTAGTAATTCCTTGAACTGTTGTGCTTTCTCTCCTGTCAACTCCCTGGTCTCTGTTAGAGCCTTCACTGACAACTCCTTGTTGCTGATTGTGACAACCAGTGGTTTACACTATGGGTCTATGTTCGGACTTTGAAAAAACATTACAGCAAAGTCTAATAATCAAATGTTAAACAGCAAAAATTTAACATTCCAAACATGCTTAACAGTGAAAAATAAATTCATTGAATGGCCATAGATGGCCAACAACCAGAAAGTACCACAATGTATAAGTAAGCATGGGGAACTTTTTTTTAATTTGTCCTATTCTGCACTGTATAGTTGGGGGGTGTGGGGAGCACAGTTTGGTTACGTTCACAACGTTGGCCAACTATGGCCACTCAATGAATTATTTCTTGTTGTTAATCTTTTTCAGAACATTAAAACTTTCGCTGTTTAATGTTCAATTAGTAGCTGTTTGCTGTAATGGGTTTTTTTGATGCGCGAACCAGGAGTGGCCTTAGGTCAACTGGTGCCCTAGGCAGAGGGCACAATGGCACCCCCACCACACCACCCAGTGCCCCCATCCTGGTCTACCTACACCAAATAAATACTGGTAAAGTGCCCCCACTAAAGCGGCGCCCTAGGCAGCCGCTTAGTTGGCCTATGCCTAAGGCCGGCTATGGCGCGAATCTAGACCCTTATACAGTGAGCCAATTGCTTCACTGGAGGAAGTCTTATCAGAGTTGCATGTTGGCTTGGCTATTCTTGTATGCGATCTTATGACTTGCTGAACTATGGGTTGGTCATCATCAAGCTATTTCCAGACAGAAGTCTAGAATGGCCTCTCCTTTATTCCTGTTGCCCCACTCATGTGGGCCCAGACTGTTCTAGTATCCTGTTCTGTCCATCCCAATACGAGTATTCAGGTCACCCGTTATCAATACCAATTCATATTATCCTGCTTTATCTAGTAGGACCTGCACGTGCTGTCTGAATGCACAATTTCTTGCAATCAAAACCATGTTGTAGGGCATAGGCTGAAATTATTAATCCTCTCCTATTATTGCACTGGAGGAAGACTGCCATGAGTCTGTCGCCAATTCTGATGACATCCCTCAGCATCTTCTGAAGCCTCACCCTCATGCCTACATGGTCACCCAGAGCTATATTACACACCACTGAGTAGCTAGCCTGCCATGGTGCGTAGTCTATGATCCATGTACTCTTAAGTTGAGGATGCTGCACACAACTTCATTCTTGGGCGAGTTTGAGATGGGAACACTCAGCATGTTTTGGGGAGGTGGGAGGAATCCCACAGAGACACAGAGAATATGCAAACTCCATACAGGCACTGTCTGAACCTTGTGTATAAGAGGTAAACACCTTAACCATTATGACAACTGGTCTCCAATAAGCACAACTATGTTAAGTTAAATATAAAACACTGATTTTAATTCTAACATTCCAAAGGGGGTGGGGTTTCAAACAGTCTATCTTTCCACCCCCCCCCCCCCGAAAGGATCTCTGCAGTTATATACAATGTTCCAAAATTAGGGACAGATTTTAAATATTGTTTTTATAGATTTAGAAATTGCCAGGATAGTGCGTTTTACATTAGCGTGCGTTTTCTGAATGACAGGAGGTATGAAAATCAAGGGTCTATCTTTATTCGGAGACTTCATTCCTCAATGGATTTGCCAAAAAATGACAAGGAACAGACTAACTCAAGAAGAAGAAAACATCGGGACATTCTGCACAATTCTGGACAGTTGAGGGATGGATACGAATAAATTCGTAAACGTGAAGATAAACTCTCCAAATGTAAATATATGCCATGCATGCAATATACTTTTCTTCGAAGAAGTTCTGTCCAAAGTGGTAGGCAGGCTGATGTCAAAATAAAAAGTATAACTCGGTGCGACAAATTTCAACCCTTTATTTTACTTAGACTGTACAACAAGGCTATTAAAGTTTCCAACTCTCTTAAGCAAGGACTTAAAATACGCTATCCAGAAAACGAGGACTGTAACATAAAATAACGATACAGGAATAAGTAACAGGCAGAATAGCTGTTAAGTCGCAGAAATCCACATTACCATTTAACGTAGCACTTTCGTCACTGCACATCAATTTATGTTACACAAAAATAATACACGCTAAGATGCAGAGATACAACAGTAACCTAATGACTGAGTAAGCGGACTGATCCATATGACCCTTTGCCAATAGACTTCACAGCTCTAACTGTGACTTCAAACCACACTAAGTGGACCTAAATAAAGCTATAACAGCACTTAAAAACAATATACATATACAAGGTTATAATACTGGATTACATTTTTAATAAACATGCCCAACGCATTCCACAACAACAGTAATTGCATTTATTTATTTACCTTAATATTTACTCTTTTCTGTAAATAAGTCAAGTGTAGTTACCACCTCGCCGTCGCATGTAATAGACGAACCTCAGTTTGATTTTACAGTAAACATTAGGTTTGCATCTCCCTCCACGCACTGAAAGCAAAACCTGGAATGCGATGTAGGCAAGGGGAGGAGCGGCGATAGACTGCAATAGCTGTAACCAGTGACGACAACGCACTTGTTCGTTCAAATCCAGCGACTGCAGTGGAGCAGCATAGCTGGACTGTTTTTGTAGATTTAATCGGCCACCGTAGGACACGGAGAAGAAATTGTTGCCCTGTTTTGAAGGTAATCATTAATAGCAATAGATGTGTACGCTTGTGTAAAATGTTTTGTAAGACTGCCCTTAATGAGGCTGGGGAACCTTTGAGAAAGCATTCCGATATCTAGGGTATTTGGAAGGGAGGCGGGCGGAGCTAATCGGAGGGAAAGAAGGGGGTCTTGGAGATACGGTGGTGTGGAGCTTTGCTTCATGACAATCTACCTTGTATCGTTTTGAGTGCCATATGTATGACTTGGCTGCGTCTGCTAATCGGATGAATCGTATGTTGTTTACTTCTGACAGCTGTCTCAAATTTAAAATGACTTTGTATTAATAATGTTCAGTTGTATGGAAGATGTTTATAGTTGCATTTGGTATTACTTTGAACTGTGGTACCCACTCGATTGTGTTTACCGGGGGAATTCGAGTAGTTGCAAATTCAGCAGTAGCCGGCCGGTTTACCAGATATATTAAGTTACGAATCAATCTAACACAGTATGTTTCAGCTTATATGAGTGCGTTTTAGATGCTTATGCTGAAGTGTTTTGGATCTACAGGTTTATTCTATGTCAAATAGGGTGTGGATATTACTGGCATCAGTTTGGGTGTGGACATCTGTGCTGGTAACTATGGTACAGGTTTTATAATCTGTGGGCTTTATCTTAATTAACGTTATATAATAGCAGGATTTTATTTGTAGTTGTACTATCACAGTACCACCATCACCGTAAAGTCTGTTTAATATACTTGACTGTTAGGAATGTTGCTCTACCTGTTTTCATAACGTTTCGTGGCTGTCTTTATTCGCTTACCTTCAGAGCACCTTGAGTTTGCATAAGTGCACAACAATGCACCTAACGCACACCGTTGGCCTCTCGTGATCTACTTTTGTAATGAAACTATTTTATCACAGGAGTTGTCCAGTAACTGTTCAGAATCACTGTTTTAATTCTTATTTTGGAGGAGGGCGTGAGGAACGATATGCTGTTGTAAGATGAAACATATTTATTCAGAAAACGTTCTGCATTCTTTCTCCCTTTTTTGTCTTTATGCTCCGCTTTCTTTAATTTTGCATTATAGACATTAAATGTTTCTTAAAAGGTATGTCTTGCTTATATCCGAATTTAAATAGGGTAATACATGTTGGTGAGCATCTGCCCTTTGCCCGATGGAACTCTTAGCTCTTCTGACGTGGTTGTCACGGTTTAAAAAGCCTCTTGACTTTTAAGGGAGGATATGGAAAATTGTAATCGGTTTTGTTTTATAAATTCATTCGTGTTAGTATGATCATCTGTGCAGTTTTTAGTAAGATGTTTTGATGTTGTCTTTTTTTTAGTGAATCAAGGACTTTATTTTGGATAATATAAGTATGCAAAAAAGTTGTTTTATTTCCTATTAATCTTTCAGCAATGGGTGTGAGTGACCGATGATGCACATTCAAAGACATTACTGGCAGTGATGCAGACGTTGTATTGGTATGTTTTGGAGGAGAGAGCTGAGTCATTGGACAAGCCTATGTTTATAGTTTAGTTGGAGTCTGTATCCTCATATATGCTTCTGAGCATCTGCTGGTGACAGGATGAGATCATGGCAGAAATTAGATCCCTTCATATAGGGTGTCTGGGTGCAATGTCGATTATAAACTGAAGAACTGTACTCATGAGGATCTTGGAGTACAATCTCTCTGCTTCCTTGAGCTGAAAGGACCCATTTCAGGTGTTAACCCCCATCTCTGATCCACAGAAGAGCTAAGATTTACTGGATTACTTTGAAAGTAAGGTGTGGCATAGCTGTCTTACTCACTCTCACACACACACACACACACACACACACACACACACACACACACAGAGTCAGTTCCACTTTCTTGTTGTGTGTGTGATGGTGGAGTCATGCAACAGTTAAAACTTTCACTTGTTGGAATGGTGAGAAGACTAGCAAAAGTGATTGAACATGAAAATATTGCAAATTGTTGGTCTAATCTTGTGAGATTGTGGTATAGTGAGGATGAAAATTTGCCCTTTCCCCATGGTAGTATGATCTCAGAGTTGATATTTGTAAGTTGCAGGGGGTGCAAAAAAGTTTTAATGCTTTTTTTGTTAAATGTATTCAATTACTTCAGTTTCAAATGCATTTGTTTGAGCACTGTGTACTCTGCTTTGTGTTTTGAGGGGCTATAGTTAGCTTGAATGTATTTGCATATGTTCATATATAACTGCAAGAAGATAGAATAATCGTTTACCTCAAAGAAATAGAGGTGCCGTACACCCCTTCTAGGACTCGCCAATCAAGGGCTGTTAATGGTTCCACAGGTGCTTCTTGAGACATCTAGAGTTGACATTTTGCTTATCAAGCTTCCCCACCTGTGGAACCTACTACCTCAGTGGCTTTGGGAGTGCACAACATTGTCTGGCTTCCAAAGATAAAATTATATACCCTTGGAAGGGGTAAGGTGGTGATCTGACATGTTTTTAATTTTTATTTAATTATTAATGTTCATTGTTTGATTTATGTTTGAATTCTTATATATATATATATATATATATATATATAATGTATTCTCTCTCTCTCTCTTTCTCTCTCTATATATATATATATATATATATATATATATATATATATATATATATATATATATATATATATATATACTATAGTAAAAATGCCTACACAAAGTGAAACTGAGGTACGTCTACAATACTTCAACTACCCTCTCCCTAAACTGGAAGACTTGTACATTGCCAAACATGTATACTTAGAGATTTCTGGATTTCATCAATGCAAAATCATAGACTAGTTAGTCTGCCCCCACCAGCCAGAGCTGATAAAACCCTGGATTTGGGTCTTGCCACCAGGGACACCTTTGCTTCCCACCATTTGTAATTTCCTCTCTGGTTAAATTAGACCATAAGTCAATCACATTCAACATTGAACTGAAGTCTGAAGCATTTTCCATTAACTTTGCATTCAGAGATTATGTGAAAGCCTTTCTACTAAAAGTGATGACTTGGCTAAAATTCAAAAGTCCTTTCCATCTTGATGACCCTACTCATTTTGCTGAATCCTTTGTTGCCATATGTTATGCACATGTAAATTGCTGCATAGATACAGCTGTCTCTCTCAGAAATAAATGTAACACCAAATTCAGAAATAAACTCCTATGTTGGAACCCAGTATAAACAGGCTGTATCTTAAAAGAAACAAGCTTATTGCATACCACAAATAAATCTAATTCTCAAGATGCCAAAAACACTCTTGCTAAACTAATTGAGGATCTCCAGAGCACTGATCCAATTGGCCAAAAGTTATGAGAAAATAAATGGCTACCTAGGAAAAGAATAATCACAAAGCCATTTTTGATTGTTAAAAATGTCAGAAACAAAACCCACCACTGTGCAGAGCTAATAGTAAATGATATTGTGTACTTGGACCCAGAGGATGTAGTCCATCTAAAATATTAGCTCAAACATCACTACCTCCAATATTCTCAGATATCATAACCAACTCTTACACTCCTCCCCACCCACACACGCACTTAAATCTCCCCAAAACAAGTTCTTAAGATGTTATCTAAGGCCAAGAACACTGTATCTATGGGACCAGTCTGAACATGACTTGCTGATTCCTACTGAAGTTTAGTGTCAGTGTCATTACAGGCTTTGTGCAGAATGAGTAGAGGACAGCAAACATAATTTCCTTTCACAGAGGTGGGGCTTCAGTAAACCCTGGTAATTGTAGACCCATCAGCCTTGTCTGTAAGAAATTTGTGTAAGGATACAGCTAACTTACAGACTCTTTAGCAAAGCCATCAAGGGCAGGTCCTGCCTGCTTAAACCAGCTAACTTAAAAAAAAAAAAAAAGTTACTAAAGCAATGGATGATGGTAGAACAGTGCACACTGCGCATCTAGACCTTGCAAAGGCATTCAACACAATCTCATACTCTGGTATCTTAGATAAACCTTTCCAGCTAAATGTTAATCTCTCTGCAACTGGCTGAATAACAAATTGTCTTACAAACAGAACCAAGGAAGTTGGGTGGGTAGCTACACCTCCTCCAAAACACCTGTTACTATTGGTGTACTCCGAGGGTTCAGTCCTTGGGCCTTTACGTTTTGGAAGTCAAAACTTATTATAAGGGTTTGTGGCTGACCAAGTTTACAGATTGCAGATTTGGTGCCATCATAAACTCCACAGTGGATGTCATGATCCTCCAAGAACACCTGTCCTAAACAAATAGCTCTTGCAAAAACTATGGACTAAAACTAAATGCTGAGAAGTGTGTAATCCTATCCTTCGGTAAGCACTTGGGTCACCATGTAACTATTACGTTGACAAATTATCCCATGAAAATTGATGCTGTAGTTGGGGATGGGAAACTTGTGTCGACAATGAATTGTCCTTTGATCACCACATATTCACTGTTGTAAGGAAGGTTTTTTTCATTGCAAAGCTTATATCTGAAAGTATTGTGCCCAGATCCAGGGATGTAATTGTTCCACCGTATTCTGCACTCAGGCGTATCATTGAGTACAATTCCCCTTTTGTCATGACTGGAGTGACCACAAAGCTTTCTCACTAAAGTCAAGGCTGTAAATTATAAAAACTATGCAGACCATCTCAAACCTTGTTTCTCTTCTCAGTGTTATCTAGGCTACTGAGAGGTAACCTCTGCTTCACTTACAGAACTTCAACAGACCATATACTGTCAGGCCTGTTATACAAGCAAGTCCAGTGGTATTTTAAACACCCACTCTATCATATTTTTTGGAAAACTAAATAGGACATGAAGGGATACACATTTATCACAAAAAATATGGCTTGTATGGAACTGTCTTCCATTCCACACAAAGCAAATTACATCTTTTACTGTAGCCAAATGTAATTTGGACACATGGGTGGGTAACCACAAATTCACCCTCAGCTTAATGCCCCTGTCCCTCATGGATAGGGTAAACATGTAAATAGAATTAACAAGGATGCTTTAGGACATCTTTGGGTTATTTGTATGTAAGATGTAAGAGCTAAAAACTACCATGGGAAGATCCTCACAGAGCATGTGCACATAAAACCTATTCACATAATGTAACTGCACGCGCAGTTTGCTTTTATAGTACTAATTATATACACTATGTAGTTTGGTTAACTAGGATTTGCTATAGCAATTCAAGAGAGGTAGTAATGCTTTTCAACATGGATGTAATTTGTTCATTTTCTGTTCAGATTTTCAAGTGGGAATCTTAAATGCCTTTTCTAATTAAGTAGCATTTCATATGTTGGAGTTCCTTTTCAAGGGATGCTATGTAACGAGGAATGATGCACTGTTGAGAATACTTATAAATATTTTTAGACTTGTACATTGCTGTCTGCTTGGAGCATGTCTTGGGGAAGTCCTATTTACCTAGTGTTCTCACCTGGTTATCAAAATGATTACATTTGTCAGAGTAGTGTGTGTGTGTGTGTGTGTGTGTGTGTGTGTGTGTGTGTGTATGTATATGTGTATATATATATATATGTATATATATATATATATATAATTTTATTTTTAATTTGTTTCATTTAAAATTCATCATTTTTTTTCTTAACATATAGGAAGCCAACTGCAAAGTTTGTCCTATATGCCTGTTGGTATGATTTGAAGGTCCTTTAGAAATTAAATTGGCTCTGTGTCACTTTATTCCATTTCAGGTTGTTGTTATAGATGTGGGTCTTTCTTGCAGGTACACCAGCGCAATAATTGAAATTGTGCTGTTTTGTTAATTCAACTTTTTCTCTCTTCTTTGCCGTTAAGGCATATTAATCTTCAAAATTTGTGTTTTTTGTGACTAACCACTACCCTTTGTGCTCATTCATTATATTCATGAAGAACAGCTTTAAAATGTATTTTTCTTACGTTTCCAGCATGGTAAACAAGTGCCGAATCTCCTTTTTTTTTTTTTCTCATTGCCGAATGCTTTTGGTCACAGGTTGTTTTTGGGGGGGAACTTGGAAAGTAGTGCTTCACCTACAAGAATGTTTGTGGACAAAATGTAAATTAACTTTAGTGACATTATCATAGGGGAAAACGTGAAGAGCATCCTTAGATTTTAATGGGAGTATGACCATGCATATGCAAGAGATGTGTTCATTAAAATCTATGGATGTACTTCATAGTATTTCTTCAGTGTTGTCACTGTTTGCTATACCAATTGCATTTGACCCATGGTTTGATACATAATTTAGAAAGCTTTTTATTAAAGGAAAAAACATGTTTAAATAAATGTGGAAAGAGAAGGATAAAAATGCATTGTGTTATTTACCACATTAAGATGCACCTGCAAATATGACTAATACATTTCAAGCATCTCCGAGAATACTGATGTAAAGTGACTTGTAGTTAAGTAAAATATATTTATATTATTACTAATGCAATGCCCTTTATCAAAATGTAGCATTAATTTGAGCTTTAAACTAAACCAATTTTTTTTTCTATCCTAAATAATGCAGGTAGCAGCATTATAATGCATGTAGAACTTGATCATTGCTTGTAGTTAGCCAGGAAAGACAGTTATTTGGGTCTGAGTTATTTGGGTCTGAGTGTATTATTAATTACTTATGTCAGCAGATGATGACATAAAAATGCTGTGGTGTTGAGTTGGTCTTGCTGAATACCATGCATGAGGTTTAAAATCCTTGTCTGTTAGTTTACAGACCTTTGTTATTTTCTAGAATGGGCAACTACGTGTAACTATGTAACATGAATAGCAACACAGTGTTACAGCATTAACTGGCAAGCAACCAGCTTTTTGCATCTTTTGTTTTGCATTAATAGATGAGTTGGTCAGCTTATTCTTGTGCAGCCCAGACAAAATGTGGGGGAGGGGAGGCTGGAAATGTCATTACATGAACAGGACCATCAGCAAGTCTCTTGTGGAGCCTTAAAGGATATGTCACATGCAGAAGTGTGCTCTGCTTGGTTTAGAATAATTTTGTATTTTTCACCTGCCCGTAATTTTCACTTCAGAATTTTGTTGTCCCCCCATAAGCTTGTAACTTTCTTAAAACTGTGCAACTGGGCCATAACTAGTAATATGGCAGTCAATACATTTAGGAATTGTATGATGGTATAATTGCTTTTCTGTTGATATGAAGTGTATGATAGTATTTCAAAGCATGCCCCTGATCTTTGAATTTTCTTTTCTTTGTTAAATTTGATTGTTTTACCAATTCTTCATTTAAAAGGTAAGAACTTTTGAAATTGTTAGCACTTGTGTTCCTGTGTAGAAGGTTTACATAGTATTAAGTTCAGATAGGTTTTTAATGTTAATTTATAACAAGGACTGGACCAGTGTAGTGTGTTGTGTTTTGAGTCTGTAGCATTTTATGACTCTCATAATTCCCCTGTAGAAGACCCACTCTGACACAGGTTTATATTAAATGAAAATATTTTTTGTGTTTTTAAGCATCTCTCTTGCTGGGTGTGTGCATAGGAGTTGTGTATAAATTCACATGCAAAGTTAAAGGTTGTAGATAATGGCCCATGTTTGCAGTACTACAAGTACTTCTAGTAATTTTACACCGTGGGCTTCTTCAGAGCTCCTGCCCAGAATGGGAGTTTTTACACGAGAAGGGGAGCACTTGTGGAGTAGGGGAAGTTATTAGTAGCTCTAATAATATTTGTATCGTTTTGTTTGAACTGTGTGCATTAGCCCTTCCTTTGGAAATCCTAACATGTTCATATCCGTACATGTGCCTACATGTACTAGCACCCATTGATGGTCACAGAGTGGCTGTTTCCAGGTTTTGGGTATGTACCCAGTGAAAAAGCCTGGATTAAAGATGTTAAGTAGAAGTTCTTATAGGCCATGTTTGTACCAACCTAGTATGTTTATCAGGGTCCAAGAATGAGTTGATGGTATATTGCGAGGGCTGAGAGGACATCTTTCATAGTAATTTTAGGGGTGGCTGGAACAAAATTTTGCAGACACTGATTATTTCTTCTTGGGTCAGAATGAGCAGTATTATTATGAACCAGTTTGAACATTGCCGGGTGTTTAATTATTAACTTCCTGACATAATTTAAGATTTGTAATTTTAGTTTTGGTTTCAGTGGCTAGCTTTAATTCTTTTTCCTTAGAGTTAAGTTTCTCTTTTATTTAGCTTCTTTAGAGAAGTTTTATTTGTAAGTTTTCCATTATAGTTGATGTGGTTAGTGACTGCCTTAGCAGTGCAAGTGGATGCAGAAGGAGGCGTAAGTGTTGGTTTAAGCATTTGGGTCCATTTCTGGATCCTCAAATAATTGAAGACCATATTGGACTGTGACTACTACCAGCTTTAAATGAAAGAGGGTAGGTAATGCAGAGAATTGTGCAAGGAGGGTTATGTCTATAAGGATAAAATCAAGGATGGTGAACCATTTGTACAAGGAAGTTGGCTTTTAGGTTGAGGAATCATTAGGATGCTGATTATTGACTTGACTCTGTTGGTCAGATAGTTTAATGGGTAGTTTGAAATCCCTCTATGCCCTCACCAAGAATGATACAACAGTATAAAGAAAGTTATCAATTTCAACAATTGGCTAAGTTTCTGGTGTCCTTCAAAGGTGATCCAGTGTCTGTCCGCCTGGGATGATATGCTCGACAAGACATGCTGCTTTGCTAGAGACGGCTTGCGTCTGTCACCTTTAGGCTTTCGAATACTGGCCAAGGCTCTTGCCACTCCCATAGTGCCTTTTTTAGGCAAGGCTCAAAAGACAAACCCACCGCTGTAAATAGCACAAGTAACAAAAATCTGAGGGTACTGCTACTCAATGCAGAAGTCTAAACCTCAAAATACACGGACTTGAGGCACAACTCATTATGGAGAAAATCGATGTATGTGCAGTAATAGAAACCTGGTTTAAGGCTTCAGAGAGCACCCCAGCACTACCAGGCTTCAACTCCTACCATACATTTCGGCCACAAAACCCTGACTGACATACAAAAGGTGGGGGGAGTATCCATATTCATCAAGGATACCCACATCTCCGGGTTAGTGGCACAGCACGATGCTTCAGAGATCATCCACGTGCAACTAACAACAGGCAAAACTGCAATTCAAATTGTAGCTTGCTACAGATCACCCACCATGTCCCAGGACCCCCATTCCGCATTTCTGTAAAGCCTCGGAAACATAAAGGTCTACCAAACACCCTAATATTGGGTGATTTCAACTACCCAAACATTAACTGGGAGAACTACTTGACTCCCTTGCCCAAAATTTCATAGAATGTATACACACAAACGCCCTGGATCAACTGGTCAACACTCCCACCAGAGGTGACAACATATTGGACCTGGTCATCACCAACATGGGCGAACGGAGGTCTACCCCTTGCTGGTTAAATCTGACCATAAACAAATCACTTTGGATATCCACAGTCCGCCTCCACCCCTGGACAAGGAAACCACCGTGAGAAACTTTTCAAAAGCAAACTTTCGGTTACTTAAGACAGAGATGGAAAGTTTCAAAGCCCCCATGCTAAAGGATAACACTGTCCAAGCTGCAAAATCCTTTACTAATGCATTCTCCGGCCACCTACAAGAATGTATGGATCATGCTATCCCAAGCAAAACCAAGACTCACTCCTCCAAGAAAAGGAAATCAGTCTGGTGGACCCCTGCCATAAACCAGCTATACAATAGGAGGAAACTAGTACAGAAAAGAGTAAAATCCCAAGAAGAGAAGACATCCCTGATCAGTATCAGCAAGAAACTACGATCCCTGATAAAATTGTCCAAGGCAAGCTTAGAAAGAAAAATTGCCAAGGACTCCAACAGAAACCACAAGGCATTCTTTAGCTATGTCGAGAATCTAAGGGAAAGGTGGTACACACAGCATACCTAGATGTCGCAAAGGCCTTCGACACCATTCCCCATTCTGGTATTAGATAAGCTCACCAGCCTGAACATAAGCCCCTATGTCACAAGATGGGTTGCCAATTGGGTCATGGACAGAACTCACATGGTGAGAGTTGCGGGAGCTAGGTCTGACTCTAAACTGGTTATATAAGTGGCATACCCAAGGGCTCAGTCCTAGGAACCCCTCCTGTTCAGCATATACTTCTCAGAGGTACAGGCAAGCACAGGAGGAATATAGCTGACCAAGTTTGCAGATGACTGCAAACTCGGGGCTATAATTGACTCTCTGGCTGACACAGGCATCCTTCAAAAGGGTCTCACTGATACAGATACCTGGTGTCAAAATCATGGCCTCAAGCTAAATGCCAAAAAGTGCATAGTTATCCCCTTTGGAAAAAAAAAACAAAGTACTCACAAACTACCACATAGGTGGTAGCCCCCTAAATATGGAAAACGTAATAAGGGATCTGGGGACCCAAGTAGATGGTAATCTCTCTCCTTTGATAATCACATTGCCAAAGTGGTTAGAAAACCCTTCTATGTGGCCCACCTAATCACAAAAGGGTTTGCATCCAGATCAGAAGAGGTCATTGTGCCCCTCTACTCATCACTCATCAGACCCATCATAGAGTACAATGCCCCATTTGGGATATACCTTACAAGACACCTGCAACAGCTGGAAAGACCACAGAAGTACCTCCCCAAGAGGATCACTGGCCTCAAACAGATGCTTTATGCAGCTCGACTGAAGAAACTCCAGCTGTACTCTGTTGCATATTGCCTACTCAGAGATGATCTCTGCCTGACATGCAAGGCCATGTCCAACCCAGAATTGATGGGACATGCTCCACCTAAAGAAAACCTCATCCCTTCAAGCCGCACACTCTCTAGAGATCTAAACCTCACCACAACAATAAATAGGATGTGCTGGAGGGATAGATTCCTGTCCCAGAGACTTCCCATGCTTTGGAACAAGATTTCAATCTACATTAGGCAGAGCTCCTCGCTAACACTCTCTTCAAGAGAAACCTTGACGAGTGGATGGGAAACGGAAAGTTTACCCCAGGGATCACTTCCGTGGCTCTGCTGGACAGGCACAGGGAGCTAATCTAAGGGGGTGGCGAAAGCCAACACATTCTGGCTAGGCTTATAAATGCCTTCGTGCAGATAGCCTAGTACCTACCTATGTAAAAGTGTTGTGTTTTGTTTAATGGGGATTTTGGCTGAGTCATTAAGAATTGCTACTGGGGTTAGGGGGATATAGAGTATGTTTATATGAAATGATAATTAATCTAGGCTTCATTGGATATATGAGTTCAGATCTGGAATGTTGTGTGTTGGTAGTGTCCTTAAATACTGATACTCCATGCATTTGACAGAGGGTCTGTAGACATGAGCACTAATGCAGTGAAAAGAGGCTGCCTTGAAACCATGCCTCAAACTACACATACATGAATGTGTTCAAGTTGCAGGATGACCTGGAGTGCCTCAAGATTCCTGACGCTAAGCAGAGCCACTTTAGTGGTTTTTGAATTGGACTTTATTTGGTTGTAATATCCATCGGACAGACTCTTTGTAATAAGGTACCATGGGGACAGTGAAGCTGAATACAGAAGTTTATAGTAGGAGAGGTGCATACCATCCCTGGCAAAGCAGGAAGGACTGTAAGCCATCTTGCACCAAGCTGACCAATACAGATCCCTCTAGAATGATATCGGCTATTAGCTAATTAGTAAGGTAATGATCTTGTTCTCACATGCATGGTCATATCACTTGTGTGCTAATGCATGTTACTTGGATAAATTTTTTATCTGAGGTCATTCACCCCCAAGTGGACCACTACCAGGTCAAAATCCCTTGTAAGGTTAGACGTATGTCACAACACTTTGTTCAGAGCTGTGCTCCAGAAAGTCAGCTGACCATCACCTTTTCCATCCTGTTGTGGTTACTGTCCCTATGCCTGACAGTAGAGTATTGTATTACTAAAATATTTCCTTGGTTATGTACAGTTTCAGTAGGTGTCAAGGGTTTGTCTTGGGCACATTTGTCAGTCTTGGAGATGTGTACTGACTATAGGCGTACAAGGTGAAAATTGGTGGTGTATGAACTGATTTGAGGTTTCTTCTTTCTTGGTTTGGGAGGCCTAGGCAGGGTTCTGTCTACAAGCTTAGCATTTGGTGGTGTAGCATAGTCCTCTGCACTGCAGGTATGTGTCATGCTTACCAAATGGATTTTGAAGTGAAAGGGAAGCAATATGTGATAAAGTGCCAGTTTTGTCTGATCCAAGTCAGACATCATACTATGAAACTTGACATTTAAAGAAATTTACCTTTGAAAAGACTTCTCCACACACCTGTCTTCACTGCACATATTGTCATACTACCGCCACACAAAGCAAATAAGTAATTATTTTGGCATTTTATATGGGGGGGTTAGTAACATTAGTGGAGTAAATTTAAAAGAAAGGGGGGTTGCCAGCTTGTATAAGGAAAAAAGGGGGGTGGCTACCATCCTAGATTAGGAAATAAGGTTCTTCCGTTTGTAGTGTTTGCAATGGTAACTTATTTTATTATAAAATTTGTTTTAGAAGATTTGGTATGCGCAACCATGCAACATGTAATTTTTAATTGAATTCATTATGCCTGGTTTTAAATTGCTTGAAACCAAGATTAGCTTTCAAGGTGTGCTACACTAGCAAGAAGGATTTTGTTCTGTGAAACTTTTACAGGGCACCAAATATATCAATATAAGTTCTCTTTGTTGGACCTCCCTAATTGTAGCTCTTACTTTTCAACTTTATTACCTGGCAGTGTTCAACTTTAAGGGGAAGTGTTTCTTCATCCCCCAGCAGTTGTAGAAGTTTCAAAAGGACATTTTTCCATTTTGTGGATCAGAGATGAACACCAGATAAGTCTTTCATATCTCTTCTTTACTCCCCTGTTGGAAGATGTACAGAAAATATTTATTGAAATTCTTTTTGATGAGTAAATGGATTCCCTGCTTGTAACTACATTGTTGAGCCGATTGAGTATGTGAAGTAGATCTGTCTCTTTGTCTCTCTCTCTCAAGCACCCCAATTGAGAATCCAACTGGAGAATTTCTTGCTGCGAATCAACTATAGTACTGTGTCTGCCACTGTGATGAAATATTATATAACCAATTTCTCCCCAAGCTGTCGGACTTGGAGAAAGTGATGGCTTTTTATGGGTAGTAATCACCTGAGCAGGAAGGTCATTTCAGGAGTGGGGAGACTTGCCATTAGAGGCACAGAAGATGCTTATTGTACTTGAAGACCCTCCTAGATGTTTAGTAATGCTACATCAGATACTCTGTTCCTTTTCCATTCTCAAGGAAGTCTGCCTTGTTTTTTGTAGAGTTCTGAGTACCATTGTTAGGCTTCAGCACTCTACACTATATTGTATTGCAAATTGTCAAGACAAAAAAAAGACCCATACAGTTCAGTGATTTGATATGTTAATTTGTGTTGTTACCCAGTTCAGTCTGTATAGGGATAAAATCCTGACTGGAAACCAGACCACCAGAGTTCAGTAAGCAGCTGTGGTGTTTGATGTAGCTGACAAAGGGAGGATGGATATGCCCATACCGGCAGGGTGTTGAGTCCCAACACAAGCTGCAGGAAGGCTAGCAGTATGTGGTAGGTATCTGGAGGTTGGTACTTGGCCATGGTGGTAACCTTCATAGAGTAAGTGCATAGAAGCTTGCTGATATGTTATATGAGGAAAGTGTAGCATTGTCTGCAGTGATACATGTTGCACTTCCCCTTTCCCAGATGTTGAGGTAGACCAGTACAGTGACACTTTTGGCTACCTGAATGATGGGCCTTCTGGACAACTTTTCCCTTGTGCTGTCCCCAGAACAAGGGAAAAATGGGTTTGGTTTGATTTTTGAGAAGGCTTGATGGTCATTGGGCATGGGGCCCAAAGTGATCAAGAGGGCTGAACAAACACCTTTTCTGTTGATTTGCCTATAGTTACTGGCAAGTTACTAGACTGTCTGGATGGAGTGTATTCCTCAAACCTAGCTATGAGAAAGCAGCCAAGACTTGTATTAGTAAAGGGGTAATTATATTAACAGAGTGGATTCCGACAAAACTGTGACAGAAGGGGGAAGTATTAAAAAATGGAGATGGCAGGGTATTTATAGATGGTGATTATTCACTGTACACCAGATAGGAGCAAATGTATCCTGTAAATTGGGGAATGTCGAGAGGCAAGTATGAGATTCAAGATGTATCCAGCGCCCTTTCTTGGAGGCTCAAGTACATTTTTGATGCAGATCAGGCTAAGGAGGAAATGAAAAGTTATCCAGCAAAAAGTGAGCCATCACACAGTAGATGACTCTACTTCTCATCCTTTTGACACCAAAGTTCATAGAGGGACTTTGCCAGTCAAACATTTGCCAATGTTCCAAAGGAAAATTCTTGAGAGAGTACACAAGTTGACTAGAATAATCAGAAGTGCTTTGTACTTGAGGCAGAGTCTGGTGTTGGGAGATGGAGATGAACAGGAAGATCAGCCACACTGAAATTGGTGCACAAACTGGGAAACTATAAAGTATCAGTCACATTTGTGAAGTATGGCTTTATAAGAAAAGTTGGCTGAGAGACTGGACTTCTGTTCTTGTTGAACTTGGTAGTGGATTGAAAACCATGCAAGTACAATCATTCTTGTTAGTATTTGTATAAAATGTTTTATGATAAACTGTATATAGTAAAGCAGTTTTGTGTAGTATGCAGTCAGGGGTATCTTAAATATGAAGAGTGTTTTCATTGACTGTATGTGTTTAAGTATATTAAACAAGTATTTTTTAGTTGTAAGAAATGTAAGCTTTACAGTTTAACAAGATGAAAGGCTGGACAAAAGCAAGTTTAATATTCATGCACTGTGATCTTGGGCTGGTGGGGTGTAAAGTGTACTGATTTATATTTTGCGTAGAATTAAGATGGGGTGAATATGTAGATTACTGCCATTGGCATTAGCTATAAACTAGTGTGTTTTTGTAAGCAAGAGATCTTGAAAAATAAGACAAAATGCTAAGTTTAGTCTTTCTGCGGAGATATTAGCTTGTTTTTTTTTTCACCATTAGGAGATCCTCAGTGGGAGTTAAGAAGTTTGCAACTGAAGGCAGTCACATTCTGTCAAATTTACAAAGATTCATTGCGGATTATTTACATGGAGACAAGCAGTCTGCAGGTGCAGGCAAATTTAATCTTGAGACTTCTGAGTATTCTTTGCTGAGGAAAGTGCACAATTTTAAAGGTACAATGGCAAGCAATTTAGAGAAGCAAAGTTTAAATTATGGGAAGTGAGTCAGAGAAACCAGACTCTCTAGCAGCCTTATTACTTTAATGCATTTAGTAGAACAGTGCATACTAGTTTTATTTAAAGATTATTTTAGCCCCAAGAAAAATGCATTGGCTAATCTTTTCTGAAAGCACAGGAGCTGTTTTTCAAATCTAGGAGGAGAATACAAATAAAGGAACAGACGTCAGTTAATGTAAGTGGGGAATACAGGCTGTAGAATGCACTTTAACGTGGCTAACCTTTAATTTTAGGTTGGGTAATGCGTGCAGCTGTCAATTTAGAGCAATTGTTTGTCTGGAGGGTTAAACTTTGTGGTGTGTGTGTGTGTGTATTCTAAACTCAATAGGGGATGAGAGATGTTGTAAAACGTATTTAATTTTTTTGTTTGAGAGTTTGTATATAAAAAAGGGGGTGTCTTAAATGTGGCATAGGCTCAAATGGAGATGAGATTAGAAGAAACAGCTATATAAAAGATCAGCCTGTCAAGCAGTAGTGTGTGCTTGTGATACGAAAGTTGAAAATATAGATTCAAACAAAGATGTATAATATGTGGCTTTGTATCTCGATGGCTACGCTGTCAATATTTTGGAACACAAATGATTTTACAGGTGTAAACTTAAAAGAAAAAGTATTGTATTATATTAAGAAATGCAGAGTGTAAATGGGTAATGCTGCAGGCTATACATTTGGAAAGAAATGAGCATGTGAATTTGACAAATGATTTCAGAATGGATATTCAGCAGAATATTGGGGACAAAGAAAAAGGGGAGTAATTGTATTAATTGCTAGAGGGACTTCGATAGTGACAGAAGAGGAAAAGGGGCAGTAATGGTACATTTAGTAATAGTAAGCAGTAATGGTACATTTAGTAATAGTAAGGGGCTATTGGCAAGGGCCGAAGATTTTGCTGGCATGTATTTATATTCTATCAAAAACTACTATTGTAGATCTTAAGAAAATTTTTGGAGAAATAATCTGCTTTCTGCAGGGAATATTATAGGTGGCGACTGGAACTTGATTTGCAATAATGACTGTTTAAGGAAGACCTGGATGGGAAAATAGTTAATTTAAGAGGGTAGATTTCTTAAGAAATTTATGAAACTATTTAGTATGGAAGACCTACTGAATTTGCCAAGGTTCAATAGCTGGGCTAGATTAGATGGAAATTATATTTCACAGGAATAAATGCATTATTTGTAAACTTTGACATGCATCCAATAAGATTTCAGATCATGCACCAATTAAAAATGAAGTGAAAATGAGACACTGGTGCTTTCCCACCTATCTGGTTAAAAAGAGAGGCATTTAAGGAATGGGTAGTGCAAATTATTTGAGAATTGAGGAAGATGGAAATGTTTTTTTACAAGTTATAGCTAATGAGTGGGATAAAATGAAAGTGGAGTTGATTGTAGAAATACAAAAGAAGGTTATGGTTAAGAAGTAATAGGAATTGCTTAATGGTGCTGCAAATATTAAAAGTATTGCTGACTAAGGTGACTCAAAGAAAAAGAAGATATGCAAATGCAGAGTGCTAAAGAGAAAATAAGGCAATATCTAGATAATATACGAATTTAGAAAGATTGCTTTTTAAGCAACTATTTTTTTAATAACTCCAGAGCAGAAACATGTTTAGCATAGCAACTTAGGCAACAGAAAGGAGAATGGGTTGTTGATAAACTTAGGAAGCCTGTAAGAAGAAAATACCCAGTTATCCTTTCAAGGTATTGGAGGTCTTTCAGAAATTTTTATGAACATTTTATATAAAACAATGAAATAAAAAGCAAAATGGAAATATTATGGAAGGCATTATTATGCCAAGGTTAGAGGTAAATGAGGCTCAACTACTAACAGTTTAAGATGGGAGAGGAGATGGAGATGAAAAAAAAAAACTGATGTATAATCAGTCTTCAGGAAAGTCACCAGGAAAAGGTAGTATTCCTCTGGAAGTTAGGAGGGAGGAAAGTGATAAAGGTCTGAATGATTCTAGCAGTGTAAAGGAAGAAAGCGTAACAACATGGAATAGATGCATCAGGCCCAGGTTCATACAGACCCATTTCAATTTTAAACCATGATTATAAAGTGATTTTCTGTATTGGTTAAAATAATTAGAAAGGTTTTGCCAAAATTAAAAGGTAGGATTAGTTTGGTTTTGTAGAGGGGAGGCAAATGTTTGATAACAGTAATAGAACAATGCAAGATGCAGGCAGTGAGAGTGCTTTTAGTCCCTTTAGTCTTGTATACAGGTCAAGCATACTTTTGTCAATCCAAGGAGAAGTTGTGAACAGTAATTAATGAAGAATTGAAGGAATTTATTTGGGAGGAAAAGGGAGAAGAGTTAAGTGGGATAAATTGATCCTTTCAATAGAGCAAGTTGATGAGGTTTACCTGATTTGAAGGGATATTTTAGAACTACACAGCTGAGTCTCATATAGATACATAACACGAATAGAAGATTGTAATTTTATTGTGGAAAGAGATAATGAAGCAAGGGAAGTTCAAGAAATGGAGAGAGGGTGTGATTTGGGATGAAAATCCTTGTGGAACAACTATACAGACTATTATATTCATAAAGTAGATGAAAGTTTTCTAAGAACTAATTTCTCCATTCTTGTATTGGCTTAGGTTTTGTCAGTAGGGATGACTGCAGTTAGGGGCACAGGAAATAGGCAAAAGAAGGCTGGAATTTACTGGAGAAACCTGGCAAAGGAAGCAAGGCATTGGGAGCAAATAATTCAAGCAGTCTAGTCACTAGATTGGGATGAGACCAAGAAGACTAGTCACTAGATTGGGATGAGACCAAGAAGACATTTGGATTGCAGGCTAGAGACTGCCTTTACTACCAGGCCTTGATCTCTGAGTATATGCAAAGAGAAAGGAATACGGGAATTTTAAGTGAAAGACCTGCTTTGGTAGAGTGTTTAGTTGAATCATAAATGGACAGGAATTCAGCAATTTGTAATATTGGAATGATAATTGTAGCAAAGAAAATGTGGTGTGTAGTGTATTTTAAATGGAAAGTATTAAAATGGGTTGTTTGCCTATATCCAAGTGATAATTTTTAATAACTATGTTAAAACATTTTAATAGAACAATGATTTAGATGGAAACTGAATCTAAGAATATCCTGCTGTTAGTGGGTCTTGATGCAGCGACAGTATTTGACAGAGTAACCTACAATTTTTATGAGTAGGGCAGTTGAAGCATTTGCATTCCCTGATTCAGTAATAAGGTTAATCAGGAGGATATATGAAGGATCGGAGGCAAGAATTTAAAGTGGAAGTTTCCTCTCTGTCAAGTTGTATTTGAATAAAGGAACCAAGCAGAGGTGTCCTTTCTACTTTAGTTGTCTTTTATTTAGAGCCATTGGCAAGTCGTGAAAAGTTGGCTTTATTTGCAGATGAGATATATATATATATATATATATATATATATATATATATATATATATATATATAATTTTTTTTTTTTACCTCGAATCCAGAAAAGGACCCCTCAGTGTTGCGGAATATTTTGAGATGGTTTAAAGTCCTTTTGAGATATAAAGATAATGAAGATAAAACAAAGGCTATGGCTGTAAATTTTTATATACCCCACTCAAACTGGTTCAGCAGTACCTTTTATTTTTAGGGATACTAAGATGAAGATGTGGAGTATTTTTTAAAAACCCTTTTGGCAGCAAAGGGTATGTGGAAAGAGACTAAACAAAAGATAATTCATAAATTGACAAACCGGAAACTCTTGTTTTTAGATGCAGGCAGTAAAAATGCTTTTAGTTGCTTTTAGTTTTAGTTGCTTTTAGTTTTATTTATGGATAAGGCATATTTCTATCAACCAGCGAAGTAGTTGTGGACAGTTAAGAGTTGAAATTTATCTTGGCACAGAAACGGGCAAGACTTTGGTGGGATAAGTTGATCTTCCAATAGAACAAGGCAGTTTTAGGATTACTTACTTTGAAGGGATATTTTAGAGCTATACAGTTAAGGCTCATACACAACACAAGCAGGAGGTTATAATTCAGAAGTGAAGGAGGTGGTGAAGTGGGGGGAGGATTCAAGAAATAAAGTGAGTGGGATTTTGGATGCAGATCCTTGAGGAGAACTCACTATATAGAACATTATAAAGTATTTTAAGAACTAAGCCAACATGAGCTTGGAAAAAGGAGATTTTGCTAATGGAGAACTGCAAGTAGGAGTACAGAAAATGGGCAAGGGGGTGTGATGTGAGGTATTGCCATCTGTACCAGGAGAGGCAGGACAGTGCTCGTGTGGCATGTGTCCGCATGTCTGGCTGAAGTTTTGTGAATAATCTTATTTGACCATCCCATTAATTTGTACAGATGCTTGCATTAAAAATGTGTTTTGTAAAAGTTGCTTCAGTTAAAAATGCTACAACTGAATCTTAAGAGGTTGGAATGTGAATTGTGCCAGAGTCCAGTGACTAAATGTGATGTAATTCTATAATCCACTGAAGGATGGAACTCTGACTGCAGCAGTTTGTTTTTCTGGTGAATCTGATACAAAAGATGTATGTTACTTATCACCGTTCAGTAGTAGTTAGTTGTGCAGTTCAGCAGTTCAGTGTGTGGAGCATCTCCTATTGCTTGGTTGAAGTGAGCATCTCTGCAATATGTCTTGTCTTGCTATATTAAGTGAGTTAACTAGGGTTAGTTTCTCTTTACTTAGGAAAAGTACCGTGATATTTGTTTAGTATTTCTTTTTCTGCATGTGAGATTCTATACAACTGACTTATATTTCCTGTGACTGCAAACTCTGATGTTTATTGCAACTAAATGTTAAGTATTTTTCTGTTCCAGTATTAAATATTTTATATCTTTTCATTGTGGCTGGTCTTTTAGTGAAAAGAGAGTACATGTGCTTATCTGTGTCCACTGTATATAAAAAAAAAAAAAAGCCTTACTGCTTCAGTTAAACTCTACCTTTAGTATCTGTATTAATTTGATACAGTATAATTGGTTACTCCTTGTAAGAGCCTTAGAGTGTTTGGCTGATGGCAGCTACCTTGTAATATGGAGAAAAGGGGCACAGCTGGTGAGTCTGTCAGCCTGTGTGTGTGTTGTGTATGCGCATCAGATATTTAGAATTGGGACACAGTGCTCCAAGGTGGATTTTGTTTGGAATCTGGTGAGACAGTCCAGTCCCAGTGGAGCATGTTCCCTTTCTGTTCTTGGGGGAAGTTATGTTGAATGCAGTGGGCTGCATTTGAAATACTGTGTAAATCCCTCGTACCTGTGTTTATCGACCGCTTCTTGGCAGTGACAGTGGTGAGGATTGAGGCTCCTTTGATTACTGGCCCAGGATAAAGAGGGGTGTGTCATCACATTTTATTGGTGTCCTAGTGGTGGGATATTAATTGGACTCAAGTAGCCTGCAAGTATTTGTCACTGAAGGTGTGTACTTCCAACAGCCACAAGTTAAAACATTCAGAGTTTGTATCACAGCACTTTTATTTATTTTTGTTGGTTAGTTTAATCAGGGAAAGCAGGCAAAGATGTCAGCAGAAGACTATAGCAAGCTGACAAATAGTTGGCCAAGGTGTGTGAAGCCAGAGGCCTGGTACTTACCAACCTGACAAAAGAGGATATGAGTTTAGCCTTGGTTATAGCTGCAGCACTGTCCATCAAACCAGGGAGATAGCCAGTCTGGTGATAGGGATGCGCAGCCTTCGTTAACAGGACAGCTCGGGCAGGATTCACGAATCCTCCGTGTAAGACTTAATAAGTCTTACAAGGAGGCTGCAGTTGAACAGTATGACATCAGCGATCCGTGAATATTCATGAGGACACGCTGACTCATCAGTAACTCTTACACAGACTGAGTATGAAAGCAGGGGCGTGTCCGAATGCTGAGCACTCTAAATGTTCACGCCCCTGCAAGTTGTTACAAAGCACAATGTCAGCACACAAGAGCAAGGTCGCTCAAATGTACTTGCACCCAACAGCACACTCCCTGACGCTGGAAACCCCAATCAAAGTTATAAAACGTAAAATATTAATTTTTATTTTTTAATCCACGATATAGCTGCACGCATACCTCTCAACCTCTTAGAATAAGAAATCTGGACAACGCCATTAAAAAACTGGTACAAATAGGGACACGTTTTAAATATTGCTCTTACAAATTAGAAAGTTGATAGAATAATGGGTTTTGCATTAGTAAGCATGTTCTGTATGATATGAAGTCTAAAACTCAAATGTCTGTCATTATTTTCTAATTTCAATCTTTAATAATTTGCCAGAAAGCCACAATTTTATGAAAAATGGACCAAAAATATAAGGCAAAAATTTGGACATTCTGCGAAAATCTGTAAAGTTGAGAGGTATGCCCGTATTTGCGCGTGTGTGCCCATTGCCTAACCACAGTTAGCAATTGTGACAGCGAATAGCATATAAGAACTAATTATTCAAATTCTGCCAAGTAACAATAGTGTAATGGTAGAGCATTAGCCCAAAGAGTAGGCATTCATGGTTTGAGTCCCACCACTACCCTTTTTTATGTTCCAAATCAGTATATGAAATAATACCTGACATATATATATGATTAAAATTTTATAAAAAGCAGTGAAATGGCCAATTTTATTATTGAAGAAAATATATATTTTAAAGGCTCCAGATTTAAGCAATGCTTTACCCAGCTAAATAGGGTTGCCCAAAGTTTAGCAGCGCTTTATCCAGTGCATTGTGTTTGTGCGCACCGCGCCAACCAGGGCACTGTAGGGACACATATCCTACACAAGGGTATCATACAGACAGATGCCTGTCATCTGATGCATGCTGTATAGCAGTAAGCCGACTATGTCTGGCATATACCCTCCCTCGCACTATTGTTAAGTAACTGTCATGGGTGTGTGTGGCACAGATGACCCTGGCCACGGATCACGACAGTGAATGGCCCTGTCACATACATATGTGACCTACGATCTGAGAAACAGCGGCACAACCTGTCAATGGCAACAAATGTATTCATGTAGTATGCAGGCTTCACAACTATGTACTGATTAAGGGAACATGTACACACATATATTTGCCACGCAGATACCTGATATGTGCAATGCAGTTACCGTTGTAATCATAATATGTCATAACATAGTAAAAGCAAAACCCACACTGCATTATCCAAGAGTGACACACACAGAGTCAGCACTTACAGGATTCAAACCCCTACCCAAGTATGTTATGACACTAGAGAGAGATTCATTAGCACAGCATGCTATTTGCTTTACTGGGTGGTTTGCCTTCTCCGTCTGTATTTCTAGGGTGGTGACATCATCAGTCTTTCCAAAGAGGAATATACATCTTTAGTGTGTTTTCCCAGTCTTCAAAAAGGCCACTCCTTTCAAACAGGATTGCACGCACACACACACAGTTAGCGTGTACAGGATTCAAACCCCTACCTAAGTACATTATGACACTAGAAAGAGATGCATTAGCACAGCGCGCTATTTGCTTTACTGGGTGGTTTCCCTTCTCCGTCTGTATTTCTAGGGTGGTGACATCATCACGCTTTCCAAAGAGGAATATACATCTTTAGTGTGTTTTCCCAGTCTTCAAAAAGCCCACTCCTTTCAAACAGAATTGCACACACAGAGTCGGCGCTTACAGGATTCAAACCCCTATCTACATGTGTTATAATACTAGAGACATGCATTAACACGGCGTGCTATATGCTTTACTGGGCATTTTTCTACACCTGCTATACTTGTAGGATGCTGACATCACCAGACTTTCCAAAGAAGAATGTAACTCCTTCATTGTGTCTACAGTCTACAAAAAGGCCACTCCTCTCAAAGGATGTGACACACACATACACACATTCAGCATTTGTAGGTTTCAAACCCCTACCTAAGTATGTTATGATACTACAAAGACAGGCATTAACACGGCATGCTATATGCTTTACTGGACATTTGTCTCCACCTGCTATACTTGTAGGATGCTGACATCACCAGACTTTCCAAAGAAGAATGTAGCTCCGTCTACAGTCTACAAAAAGGCCACTCCTCTCAAAGGATGTGACATACACACACATTCAGCATTTGCAGGTTTCAACCCCCTACCTACTTATGTTATGATACTACAGAGACAGCCATTAACACGGCGCACTATATGCTTTACTGGGTGTTTCTTTTTCACCTGCCACATTTGTAGGTTGCAGATATCTTCGGACTGGTCATGGTAATGTCTAGTTATTGCAGGAATGAGCCATGTGTGTTGGAAGGTGTACAATAGCTCTGTGTGAGTCAGCTGGACAGGTGTATGGGTGATTGTATGTTTGGCCATGGGATATCTTCTGTGTCCCTGCTACACAGATGCACAATGGACTGTACATATATGGGCTATTTTGTGTGACCTACTTTTCGCGTGCACAGTATTCAAATTGGACATGTTGCACATGCCAGACACACTCTGTCTAGGTGTGTACATGCCCTAGGGCAGATAGCCTAGCCTAGGATCAGACTCTGCACCTATGATAATGTTCAGGATTCACACCTGTTTATTAATAAACACCTGCAAAGGGTATCATCGTCTTTATTTCCCGACTTTCTATGAACAACTTTGGTATCTGCAGCAAAGATGTGATTATGACAGGGTTCGACTATATTGTACATGTGTCTATTGTCATATAGCTGTGTGCACAGGCCAGATTGCTGGATAGTGTGTGGTTCCTGGGTTGACACCTGTAACTGCTTGATAGGCCATGTCAGAGTATAGCAATGGTCCATACCTATGTGTGTGAGCATGCCCAGTGTAACCTTTCAGAATGTTGCTGACTTGAGTTCCACTACCATAGTTGATTTATTCAACGTTGTACCTTTAGCTAAAAGGCTTGTAGTCTGCTCATCTGCAAAATACAACACCCTTGTCAGTCTCGAACCCCCGACCTTGGACACACTAGACTGCATAAATTATTACTAAGCCACAGCAGATATAAAATAATTTGATGCTGTAATAAATATATCATTCCTTACAATGAAGGAATGTAAAGGAATAATAGAAAGGCCATTAGACAAAGCCTGTTCTGTGAATCCCACAGCCAGTGTTGTGGAATTGCATTACATGACAGTGATAAGAGAAGCAGTAATTCTAGCAAACAATAACGTTACAGAGGCACTTTACAAACCACACACAGTATCAGAGCACTACAAACACTAGCATAGCTGAGTGGGGCAGATGCCATAGCTCTTAAATATGTTCTATGCAAGTTCATGATTGTGCAATGTATGTTAGCGGTCAGTTTCACTCCCTCTAGAAAGTATTGCCGTCATGTATACAGGTGGGGTATTACACAATGAATACTAACATTAATAACAGTAGACACTGCTTGCAACTGCAGCCACTAACATTTTTTTTGTCAGTTAAGCTTTTTAAGTTTTTACTTCTCTTAGTTAACTCCAGTGTTGCAGTGTCTCTTGACAGAAACATAATGGGCTGTTGTTTTCAGAGTTTTAAGTGCTGGGCTGGGCTGGGTTTGTGTACTGCCTGTGCCTGATTCTGATTATTTTCACCTGCTAGCTCTGCTGAATCTCCCTGGTTAACTTCCTACTGTTTGTTGCGCTTCTTTTTCCCTTTCCATTCCCTCGGGGGCGGACACAGTGTGCACCTTCTATTTCTTGACTTTAGCTAGGATACCTACTGACACACCTCTTCCAGTGATGAGCAACTGACAGCTAACACATGCCACTCTGCTCCAATAAGATTAGCTTCTTTCATACATACCCCCCTCATGATGTCACCTGTATCCTACTCTGTTACTCCCCTTATCCTAGTCTTACACTCCACTGACTGTGCTCATTTGCTATGTAGACTTGGGATTCACTATCCTTACCCTCATTTGCATAGGATTGCCTACTAATGCTTGGTTACATCTCTTAGACTGGGTTCCCCCATTTGCAACCCCTACTCGGTAGCCATGTTGTCTTCAGCCTGCCATTGCCTTGCATTGTACATTACAAATTCACATCACATTTGTGGATTTTTATTATTAGTTTTCTGGTTTTTAGAGCACAACCCTTTAGTGCTGCGCTACGCTTAAACATCGGAAATCGGACAAAAAAACATTAATTCATTTTTTTCCATTTTGCATCAGGAAACATTGCCAATGGCCATATATTTGGCCATTGGCATGCTTCCTCTACTGGATGCAACCTTTATTTCGAGCTGTCACGGCACCGTTTTGCTATTTGCAGAACGGTACTCCGTTGTCAATTGAGTACATTTCTGCAGATACTCTTACTCGGACAGGTTCAGGTTTCTTGAATCTAAAATCTACCTCATTTGCATGCCTTTCAGCTGCAATTGAGGTAATTTGCATGTCCGGGCCCTGTCCGTGTAGGAGATGTGTTAGGAGCTCTCTTGCACACCCCTGCAGGCTGTTCCTGGATCGCTCGTCGGACATGATGGCTGCATGGAGTCTTACTCTACTCTTAGACTCCGTGCAAGCCATCGTGAATCCAGCCCCTCATCTTTTCCTCAAAGAACTTTTAAAATCCATCTGGAATTATAGACTTTAACTGGAAGTTGAAGAAAAGGAGAAGCAGTATCACTGTGAAAAAGCGATACTGACTCTTAGACAGGGTCATGGAGGTAATGGAGAAGGGAGTAACTAAACTCCAGAACCAGTAAAGGTCAGTAATTTTCTTCCACAATTTAAAGATAATACTGATTTTGATAGTTTACATACTCTTTCAAATATATGAATTAACAATGTTATGTTATTGACCAAAAGCCCTGGGTATGGTTCCTGAACCCCTTACTCTGTGGTAAAGCTGTAACTGCTGTTTCCAAATTGTCTGATACTGACTGTTTAAGTTATAAAAAAGTAAAATAATGTTTGCTAGACTGTGAAGCTTATAGAAAAATGTTTTGTGAGCATAGATGCAAAGCAGATGAGTGTGTGTGATTATGTTGCCGAGTTACTCACTTACTTACTTACTTACTTACTTTCATAGGCGGGTGAGTGGGTGTCAGGTTACCACTTTTGAAAGGCTGGCTAACCTTTTGGTGAGGGAACAAGCCCTTAGCACTTTGCCTGAGAACATAAGAATCTGGGCTGGCAGACAGAGAATGTAACTCTGCAGAGGAGTAGGGAAGAAAAGGGGGTCTCTACTTGTCAGTCAGGTAGACTCTCTTGGGGTGATTTTAGGCTGCCCACTATGGGTTCTCTTCTATCCATGTGCAGCACTGCATTATAAGGGGATACCCAGCGCTGCACATGGATAGAAGAGAACCCATAGTGGGCAGCCTAACTCACCCCAAGAGAGTCTACCGACTTTAACAGGGGAAAGCCAGTAGTTCAGGTACACAGCCAGGATCAATGGCTAGATATTTTAAATAAAACCAGAGAGGCCATGTAACATATATATAAATGTCCACTGAAGCAATGTCGGGAAACAAGCGGCGGCAGTCAGTAAGTGGGAATAACTGCCCACTCAGTGGTAAGTTGTCTGGAGACAACAGGTACCAAACTATCACTGGAGTTTGTATTTTATTTAAGTGGATGGAAGACTGGCCAGTACTAAGAGACACTGCTTCTGACATCACCATTGTGAAGCCTGCAGTGGTTAAAGAAGAGCAGTACTTGCTTGAGCAGTCCACACTAGTTACAGCTTTGAGGGACCCCATTCCAAATACCTTTGGTTAGGGTTCAACTTGACTGGGAGGGTGGAAATGGGAACAAGCCGATAGGTGTATTTGAGGATACCCTTGCAGATGCCTTAATAGGGAATGATTTTGATAATATAGTACCTTGTGTGCATGCAGTTACATGTAGTCAGGCTTGGAGAGAGGCAGGTAGGTAGATCTGGTAGCCTGCAAGGGGGGACCCAGACAGACCCCATTCCTGAAGCTGGGGCTGGTAATCTGGTTATTTCAGGGAGGGAGCTACTTTGTAGCAGTGAGCCTGGTAAGTGAACCACAGCTGCTGGTGGTTACTGATGTACTCGTGGACAGGGTGACTGCAAGGACAGAGGTGAGTGATGGTACCCAGGCTGACAGGAAGGCACCGATATCCGAAGATACTAGGCTTCCTATGGCAGGGGAGCTGGGAGAAGTCACAAAGAGAGTTGAAGACTGGCTCTGCTTTCGGATTCTACTTTACTAGGCTTGAGGGAGGTAGTTAAGGAGATACCTGATGCTCAAGGAAAAGGTAGTTAAGGAGACACCTGATGCTTAAGGAAAAGGTGAGTCTGTGTACTGGAACGAAGGATTACTGTACAAAAAGTGGACCCCTGAGGGAGGGCTAGAGTGTGAGGTAATGTGGCAGTTGGTAGTGCCCAAAGCCTATCATCTGGCGCCTGTAGCCATAGCCCATCACATTCTTTTTGCAGGTCATATGGGAATAAAGCATATCAAGAGTCATATTATGCAGAATTTGTATTACCCTGGGATTGCAAGCGATGTACTAAGGTACTGCAGGACCTGTGAGCAGTGCCAAAAGGTAGGCAGGGGACAAGGCCAAAGCTACTTTGATGCCTTTGCTTGTAATTGTGGAGCCATTTCACAGGATAGCTGTGGATATTGTGGCTCTGAGTACCCCAGGTTCCACAGGGAAGTATATCCTGGTAGTAGGTTATGCTACCTGGTACCCTGAGGCAGTGGCTCTGTCCTCCATTGAGACAGAGAGGGTGGCTGATGCTTTGATTTTTGGCAAGGTAGGTTCCCAAGAGAGGTGCTGTCTGACAGAGGTGCCAATTTTGTGTCAGACCTGCTGGTTTGTATGTGGAAGCATTGTGGGGTGAAGCACCTAAAGTCTATCCTCTACCATCCCCAGACTAATGGTCTTGCGGAGAGGTTAAACTTTATACTAAAGTCCATGCTACAGGCATTTACACACCAGTTTAGGATGAAGTAGGACAAACATTTGCTCCGTCTACTGTTTGCATATAGGGAGACCCCAGGAATCTACAGATTTTTTCACCCTTTGAATTACTTTATGGGCATAGGTTGAAGGGGCCTTTTAGGTTTGATTTATGACCTGTGTGAGGATGAATGTAAATCCCCCACAAGGAGTCTGTTGTGGCATATGTCCTAAACCTCAGGTTAAGGCTTTGGGAGCTCATGGACTTGGCCCAGGAGAACCTTGCAGGAGCCCAGCAACAGAAAAAGGTCTGGCATGACTGGAATGCTCGCACCCAAGAGTATGCTGTGGGACAGCAGGATCGTGCTAATTTCTGTCAGACACACTAAGCTGCAGGCAGCATGAGAGGGGCCATTCAGAGTGGTAAGGAAGGTTTAGTGTCATTTTAATTTAAATGGTAAACCTGCTTGGCAGGGGCACAAATTATACATAATGAAGCCTCAAAATGTTCATGACAGGATGGGCAGACTGCAAAGGGCGGGGATGACCATTAAGCCAAGTAAGTGTCGTGGATATGGCAGGGGTCTCTTACCTGGGACATAGAGTGGATAGTGGTAAGATTAGGCCAGAACCTGCCAGAGTGAAAGCTATTCTGTCATGTCTGTTAGCAAAAAGCAAGTGAGAGCATTCTTTGGGACAGCGGGGTACTATAGAAAGTTTGTTCCCAACTATAGTACGATAGCTGCTCCCCTCACAGACTTGACAAGGAAAAACAGGCCAGGTAAAGTAGTGTGGACTCCAGCCTGTGAGCAGGCATTCTAAAAGCTTAAAGGGGCTTTGGGAGGATCCCCTCTGATAGCTTTTGCAGATTACAGCAATAGCAATGCAGATGGATTCTCAAGACAGGATATATAGGTCAATGTGTTTGCAGATGGGCCCTTTCTCTCAAGCAACTTTTTCAGTGTCACTTGAAAAACTAGCTTATGTATTCAAAGGGATGGGGGTGATGTGAGGTATTGTCAGCTGTACCGGGGGAGGTGGGACAGTGCATGTCTAGCATGTGCCAGCATGGCTGGCTGAAGTTTTGTGAATAATCCACAAGTCATTTGACTGTCACATTATGTTTGTAAAAGTTGCTTTTGTTAAAAATGCTGCAACAGAATCTGAATGTGATCTGTGCCAAAGTCAGGTGATGAGATGTGCTGTAATTCTATAATCAGCTGAAAGCAGAACTGTGGCAGTAGCAGTCTGTTATTGTTGTTTTTCTTTGGAATCCGATATAAAATATCTACGTCAGTTATCACATTTCAGTAGTAGTTGTTCAGTAGTTGTTAGTTGTGCAGTTCATTGTGTGGAATATCTTATCTTGCCTTGTGGAAGTCGGCATATCTGCTGGACCAGTGATATTAAGTGAGTTAACTAGGGACAGTTTCTCTTTAGTCTAGTTAGAAAAAGTACTGTGAGATTAGTTCATTTTTTTTTTCTGCATGTGAGATTCTATACAACTGTGTTATTTCGTATTTCCTGTGACTCAAAAGTCTGTTCAACTAAATATTAAGTATTTTCTTGTTCTATTTTTGTTCTCCATTATTAAATATTTTTATACAGTTTTGTTGTGGCTGGTCTTTTAGTGAATACTTTTAATATATTGAGAGTACCTGTGCTTATTTGTGTCACTGTGGCCATTCCAAAAAGCCTTATTGCATCAGTCAAACTATACCATTTAGATCAGTATTAATTTGACACAGTAGAAATTGGTTACCACTTGTAAGAGCCTTTGAGTATTTGGCTGGTGGCAGCTACCCTGTAATCTGGAGATAGGGAACACAGCTGGTGAATGTGTGTGTGTGTTTGTGTGTGAAAAAAAATCAGATATTAAGTGTGTGTGTCACATACTTGGGAACTGGGACACAGTGCTGTGTGGTGGTGGGTTTGGAATCTGGAGAGACAGTCAAGTCCTACTGGACCATGCCCCCTGTGTGCTCATGGGGTAAATTGTGTTGAATGTAGATGCACTTGAAATTCAGTGTAAATCCGTCATACCTGTGTTTAGTGACCGCCTCTCACCGGTGTCAGTGGTGAGGATTGAGGCTCCTTTATTACCGACCCAGGATAAAGAGGGTTGCGTCTTCACAGAGGGCTAGAATTTACTGGAGAAAATTGGCAAATGAACCAAGGTATTGGGAGCAAATAACTGTAAAAAAAGTGAAAGGTAACTGGGATGAGGGCAAGAGAACCTTCAGACTCCAGACTAGAAACTGCTTTCCCTACCAGTGATTAATATCAGAGTATAGTGAAAGGGATAGGAGAATCTTCGTGAAAGACCAGAGTTTTTTGTTGAATCTAGAACAGAAGTTGCTGTTTAAAAACTGATATATTTAGATCAAATAAAATGGTCCATGATGGTTATAAGAATCAATTTGAGGAGGTTAAAAAGATTGGGAAGAGAGACCGACAAATCAATTTACAAGAGAGTAATGTGAGTACACATGTATGGCTCCCATGTATGCAACAAAGTGTAGAAGGTGTTTGTTTGCAAGTGTTTGAAATCTGCTTGGGGTATAAAAAATACCAATGCAAAAAATTTTTTTTCCTCTGGTAGATAGCAAATGTTGGAGGTGTGATGGAGAAATAGGTAACTGACTTTGAAAGTGTAATGAGTTGGCAGATTTTATAAATTACCTATTATAGTGTACTCTCTCAGAAATAATGTGTTAGCAAATGGCTGTGAGACTGATATGATTCTTTTTAGCTGGGATGCTGTGAGACTGATGTGATCATTTTTAGCTGGGATGCATAATCTGACTCCTCTAAATATAGTGACGCCTTATTCACTGTTGTCTGCCAAGAAAGCAATTGCTAGAAAATGAAAATCAAATTCTAAACCAACTATATTTGAAGTAGTGAGTATTATAAAATACATAAAATAACTGTAAGAGGGATCTTTATAAAAACAAAGGCACAAATTACATAGAAGTAAATAGAAGTTGTGGGAACAATACAGGCATAATAATGAGCAAGACGAGGAGGAAAAGGAGTGAGGTTTAAGGGAAGGCAGGCATGCATCAATTTATGTAATGCTGGCTAAATGAATGTGTTAAAGGAGGGAAAAATATGTGTGATGTATAATGTATGCAAATGAAAAAATGTTAATATGGTTTGTTTTCTGTTTATGTATGTTTGCCTATGTTTTAAATTTATTTTTAAACGCCTTGTATTAAATTAAATGGCCCCAAGGATTTAGCAGCTAAAGCAAGATCCCTTGCCCTTCAGTTTTCTCTTTTAATTCGAGTTAAATGAGGATAAGGTTCTTAATGTCTAGTTATCTCAAATATATAAAGTTTTTGGCCACTCCTTTAGGATAAGCAAATCTAGTTGTTACCTTATTTCATACTCAACAGTCCTAATTTTTGCAGATATGTCCAGAAAGTTTTGGTCTTTTCCTCATAAAATTGGTGCCTTTCTGGAAAAGCAGAGACTGTTGAAAGTTACCAAGTAATGACATACATTTGAGTTTCAGATTTCATATCCTATCAACTTTCTAGGTTTTAAAGAGCGATATTTAAAATCTATCCCTGTTTTTGGTCCTTTATCGCCCATTACTGTAGGCTTTGTCAAGAACTCTTGCTCCAAGAGGTTGAGAGCTATGCTTTATTTTACGTACTCATTTTAAGGAAAGCATCACTTGGTATGGGTATTAAAATTTGGTTTTGGCCAGGAAAATTTAGCTATCTGATGGGTCTGTCCTTGAAGTATTGGATCTATGAAGAGGTTCTTGAAGCCCTTTCAGAACAAGTCTTCCTCTGTCCCCCCCCCCTTCTGTTTTTTTTGGTAAAAAAAAAAAAATTGTTCAGTATAGCTGCTTTTTTTTTATGTTTTTTTATATATATTTGGCATTGAGGACCTTATTTACTGGTTTATCTAAATATTTATTGCATTTGTTTACCAGGATAGTCAGAGTGGGCAGTAAAACTACCCCTTTTCAGCAGAGGCATGTGAAGAAAAGCCCTAGTACAAACAGTTCTAAAGATTTAACAGACATTTAGAAAAAAAATGGTACAGTAGTGGTCCTCAGCTGAAAAACTTCTCTAGGTAGCCATTCTAACGTACAAATTAAGTTCTACTATCAGTACATACATTAATTGTAATACAATTAACTTAAGTGCATACATTGCATATAGAATAAGATGCAAGATGTAGGTGATTTGGGATGGAGAAAAAGGAGTAGAAGCACAACTTGATGGGCTGAGAATGGTAGGTAGGTAAAGATAGTTTATTGGAGGAAAGGAAATGTTAGTCTGGTGAGGTACATGGGTGCATCTACAGGGTCTTTAAATGGTCTTAGTAAGAGTTTCATGACATCAACACAAAACAATGAAGTCTTTCAGAGATTAAAAATATGGAAGTCACCAGCAGCATTATTGGATTTAAGTCAGTAACATTTTGCTGACTGAGCATAGAGATCTAACTGGTGTGTAGATTTGGAGAATATTTTTTAGACTAGGACATTTGTTGGCTTTGTATGAGTTTGAGGGTGGTGTATAGTTGGCAGATTAAGTAGTGTTTTAGTTCCAGCCATTGAAGTTTTAAGGGCCAGGCAGTCATGAGACCTGTATTGCTGACTTTTATGGCAAATTTTTATTTTGTTAGAACACTGTTCCTTTTGTTGCAGTTGAGTGGCTTGTAGGATAATTAACACAGGTGCTACTTGTAGGGGAGGTAGTATGAGAGAAGGTTGAGGCTGTACTTATTCTGTCAAGAAGGATCTTGCCTTGTATAGGGTACCAAGTTTCTGTTTGTTACTGCCTGTTTCGCATGATCAAATTTTAGGTTTTCCTCCGTAATTACACCTTGGAGTTTTGTGTGGGTGATTTGTTCCATCTTGGTAAGATTGGATGGGTTTATTGAGAAGTAGTTTTTGAGATGAGATAGTTGCTTAGGGACAAATGGGATTGGTGTGGTTTTTGTAGAACAGTGTTTGTGTTATGACTTTAAGAAGCATTTCAAAACGAGGGCACGTGCATATAAATAGACCATGTGCAGGCAGCAGTGCCATTTTTTGAGTAAACAGCCAGAGTATTAACATGTACGAGTGCAGTAGTCAGTCTGTTTATAAGTTTACTTAAGTTACTAAGCCTCAATCCTAAAGCTGTTTAAACCAAACCCACAACTGTTCGTCTGCTTTATCCTGACGAGCAACATGGTGTCAGAAGCGGGATGTCTGAATGACATTATGTTAAGAGTGGCATGCTTGAACAACATACTGTTGGGACGAGGATATCTGAGCAACAAGAAGCCAGAAGTCGAGCCATGACGTGGGTAGTTAGAAATGGAGGTATATAGTGGAATGACTCGTCCCAAATTGCTCAAATGATTGAAAAAGGTTAGAAATTAATTTCAGGTAAGTAAAACTCGCATAAATGATTTAGTTTGTAAAGAAAACTATACAAAGCCTTCATAAAGCACAAAACACATTATTGATTAAGCAAAATGGTTGAAACCACAATATTTAATTAAATTCAAAGTACTTATGAAAGCATTCAGAATTACTTCTGATTTGTATAATGAGCATGTTTAAAAGTAAAATGAGTACAATAAAAGGGCAAAATGAGCATGGAGAAAGCAAAACGACTACATTTTTTGTAGTAAACCATGTTTTTGATATGGGCTACTATTTCGTATTGAGTAAAGCTATTCAAAGTATAACTAGAGTTGTTCAAAGTGTTTGCACTATGTGCTTTATTACAGTGCAGTTATTTTGAAGGTTTTACTGTGCACAAAGTACTATAATTTCAAGAAGTTTCTTGTGCTGTGTACTGTTCATTTGCAAAGTGCAGTCATTTCGAAGAGTTTCTTACAATGTGGTTTCGCAAAGTACAGTGATTTCAGTGTGTTCTTGTGCTACAGAGACTTTCACAAAGTGTGCTGTTGAGCATAATTACAAGTTTCTCGCATAAATTTCTGATGTATATGTGTCTAAGACCCTTTGAATTGTGTATAATTACTGTGTGTTGGCATGGCAGAGGCATTTTGCAGACCCAGTCAATTTGTGTTTGATCATAATATTGCAGAGAATTGGTGAGTATTTGAGCAGGAATACAATATTTTCATATAAGCAGCTTTTTCTAGTAAAAATGCACGTACGAGGGCATTTATTCCGCTTAGTCTAGCAGGGTTAGAAGCCATTGAAAGAGAACATTCATTTGTGTATGTACCAGCAATTTATGGAGGAGAAAGGGGAAAAGGTCATATTTGTTATACAAGCTGAATCAAGAGAGGACTCTGAATGATTGAAACATAAATTTAGAGAAATGTGTAACCCCCAAACAAATGTTACATTGGAGAGGTACTTATTTTATACAAGAGACTAAAAACCAGGAGAAACTTTTGCAGCTTACATTACGGACTTAAGAAACAAAGCTAAAACTTCCAGTTTTTGACAGGCTTGTATGTGGTGTTAATAATGCTGCAGTGAGAAAGATTTTGCTTCAAGACAATGATTTAACATTGAGCAAAAACATAGATATTTGTCAAATACACGAGCCTACGGAAAGGCACATAAATATGCTTGCAAGTGATTAGTATGGTTTCAGCAGCCTCTACAGCAAATGTAGACAGCATGCAGCACATGGCTAACAGAAACTGGCCTAAGCATATCGCAGCTGCAGCCCTTGCAGGATTTCCAGGGAGAGCCTGTACCTTTCCAGCAAGTTCTAAGACTAGCTCAGTAAAACGGACATGCTCAGTGCAGCACAAGGGTGAGTCAGCAAAACTCCAGTTAACTCTCGTTGTTAACTGTCATAATTGTGGTACCAATCACAAGTTCAAAAGAGAAACGTGCTTGGCATTTGGTCAGCAATGCCAGAAGTGTAAAAAAAAAAAAAAAAAAAAAAAAAAATGGAACCATTTTCAAAAGCTTTGTAAATTGAGCAGGCCTCATTAATTTATTAAGAAAGGTTACTCAAAAAAAGCAAGCTGATCATATAGAAAGCTTCAGTTCTAATTTCTGTGTAGGTGGTGTATCAATAGTTGGTGAAAAAGGTTAATGCAGTAGATTTTTTGGGAAAAGAAGTGTTTTGTACTGTCCTGATTAATGGTAAACCCGCAGAGCTCAAAGTAGACACAGTACAGTGTTATATCAGCAAAAACATTTGGTAGGATAAGAGCTGGTGAACAGCTTAATTTGGCCAATTTTGTGAAGCTTGTTGCTTATGGAGTTGAAGAGATTCAAACTAAAAGCTCAGTAGTGCTTAATGCTGTTCATCTGGGAACAGTTACAGCTTGCAATTTTATGTAGTCAAAAGACCTGTACAGTCATTATTAGGTCTGAGACAGTTTAAAAATGAAACTGCTTTCTTTTATCTAAGAAGCCCATCATGTAAACGCATGTCCTAGTTCCAGTTGCACCAATGCTATTTTCACAGAGTATGCTGATATTTTCAAAGATAAGCTAGATAAACTTCCAGTTGTGTACTCCATGAAATTAGACCCAGAGGTCAGTCCAGCGCTCATACCAGCGAGAAAAGTTCTGATAGCTATGCAGGGTAGAGTCAGTCCATTTAGATAAAATGGTGCAGCAAGATGTGATTTGTCCAGTTAGAGATCCAGCTGAATGGGTGTCTTTCATTGTAGTTGCACATAAGATAAGCTCAGATGAATTCAGAATATGTATTGACACACAAGACTTGAACAAAGCATTAAAGAGACCCCCATCATCCTATGTGTACAGTTGAGGAAGTTGCTACCCTCATGCCAAATGCCACTGTTTTTTTCTGTCTTGGATGCGAAGAGTTCATTTTGGCAAGTAATGCTTGACCGCAAATCTTCACTACTGACAACATTCAGTACTCCATTTGGTAGATACAGATTTCTCAGAATGCCTTTTGGAATAAATTTTGCCAGTGTCCTTGGCATGAAATGGAGCAATTTTTTTTTCGGGCTGCCTGTGTGCTATAATAGTGGATCTGCTAGTTGGAGGCAATGATGAAGCAGACACGACAAACCTCGGGAAAGTTCTGGAAATTGCACGTGAAGTGAATCTAAAGCTCAATCCTCTGAAATGTAAATTCAGGTTACCAGAAGTTACTTATGTCTGTCATTTGTTTACCAGTTCAGGCTTATGACCAGATCCTTCCAAATAAACAGCCATTCTTGAGATGTCTAAGCCGTAAAGCGTTTTCTTGGTATGGTTAACTATATGGGTAAGTTTGTACCAGACTTCAGTGAATTATCAGCACCCTTAAGAGAGCTGATGTGCAAAAATGTTACCTGGTCATGGTTGGAACAACACCAGAGAGCACTGATAATCCTGAAACAGAAAATTGCCAGTCCACCAGCGTTACACTGCTATGGTCCCCTTAAACCAGTAATTCTTTCCTGTGATGCTTCAAAGTTTTGGTCTTGGTGCAGTTATTCTTAAGAGGTCAGACCAGTAGCCTATGCATCAATTGCCCAAACTGAGATGCAGTATGCTCAGATTGAGAAGGAACTTTTGGCAATCGTGTTCACATGTTTTGAAGTTCCATGATTATATTTATGACCGAGCTTATCCAGATTGAGACTGATCAACCTCTAGTCACTATTTTAAAGAAGCTTATGCATACAGCTCCAGCAAGACTACAAAGAATGATGCTCAAATTACAGAAGTACAACTTCAAAATGGTCTATACAAAAGGCAAACTACTTTATCTGGCTGATACCTTATCCAGATCACCCAGAAATACCACGGAAAAGCTTGATGCAGAGAATTTTGACTTTATCATGGAAGTGCATAATTTTTCTACCACAAGACCTTTAGTTAAGAGATCATGCAAAGACTAATCCAATTTAGCAAAACGTCCACCACTTCATCACTGTTGGATGACCGTCAAAACAATCTTGTGTACCAACAGAAGTGCAACCTTTATTTTCCTTACAGAGATGAGAAGCTTATGGAAGATTGGTATAATTTTTTAAAGGTCTTAAAGTCCTTGTTCCTACTTAAAACATGAGTACATCCAGATTTTGCATCGCGGCCACCCAGGTTTTGAAGCTACCAAATGAAGGGCGAGAGGACTAGTATTTTGGCCTTCTCTGTCAAAAGATATCAATAAAGTACTTTCATCTTGTTCGGTATGCGATAGTACTAAACCGCATTTGCAAAAAGAGCCACTTCAGCTAAGCCAGATTCCTGAACTACCTTGGTCAAAGGAAGCCACCAACATATTCGAGTGGAATAGTCAACATTACTTAGTGTTTGTAGACTGTTCTTCGAATTGGTTCGAGATTTATGTGCTACCTAAGCTAACGTCCGGGACTGTCATTACTAAGTTGAAACGTCCTTTCTCAGTCCATGGTAGTCCACACAAAGTAATTTCTGACAGCGTTGCCCAGTTTACCAGTCAGCTATTTCAGAAATTTGCAAAAGAGTGGGACTTTCTCCATGTTACTGGTAGTCCTGAGTACCCACAGTCAAATGGCCTAGCTGAATGTGCAGTGCAAAGCAGTTACTAGAAAGGTCAAAGCATAACGATACAGATGCCCTTTTGAATTTGCTTAATCTCAGAAATATACCCAGTGAAGATTTACTTGGCTCACCTGTTCAGAGACTTCTATCTAGGCAAAGAAGAACAACCTTGCCTATCGGTTCCAGTTTGTTGGTGCCAAAAAACACCAGAGCAATCGAACCCCAACTATACAGAAAATGTTCACTCCAGAAGTCCAACTATGGTAAAACTAGTAGATTTCTTCGTCCATTGAAAGGAGAGATAGTGAGGATGCATAAGTCGAAAGGTTTTGATCGAATTTGTCAGGTGAGAAGGGTGTGTGCTGAGCCAAGATCTTACTTGGTAGAGTCTGAGGGTATAGCAGGCATAGCATACAGAAGAAATCGCAGGCATAATCTTCCAGTGTCTGAATTGATATCGCAGTCTCTGATGCAGACTCTAGATCTCCGCGCAATCCAGATGATGTTCCTGTTGAAGGACATGTCCTCGTGCCTGTTTCCATTCCTGATGATGATGCAGATGTCCCTGAAGTTGAACATTTCATTTGATTGTACCTATTGCTAAACCCAGTCCTAATTTTTATGTCACACGATCAGGTTGTATTTTCAGACCTAGTGTAAAATACGCAGCAACCCGGACATGATTGTTTCACTTGTGATTAGTTGTGTTTAATTGCATGTGAAAAGATTATTGTCATTATTACTGTGCATGACTTTTTCTGAGAGGGAAGATGGAGAACAGTGTGTGGGTTGTGACTTTAAGAAGCACATGCGTATAAATAGTGAGCATATACAGGTAGTGCCATTTTGAGTGAACATCCAGAGTGTTAACATGTATGAGTGTGGTAGTCTGTATGTTACTAAGCCCCAATCCTGATGTGTTTTTCCTGATGTGTTGGTATGTAATAAAGCTGTTTAAACTGAACCCACAACTGTTTGCCTGTTTTATCCTGACAGGAAGAGTGACCGTTTTGTTTGGGTTTAGGTAGAATTGTGAGTTGGTCAGCAATGGCTACATTGTGAGAGAAAGATTCAGGAGTGAGCTTTTGCAATTTGTCTATATTTTTAGCTGTGCAGATTATTGTGGTCTTGTCTACATATTGGATCATGGTTGCTTGGTTGGTGGCTAGATGTAGACCATTTATTAAGAGATTAAAGAGCAAGGTACCTAATATAGAGCCTTGTGGACACCTGATACTGAAAAAAAGGAGTATATGTCCTCCTGCCATCCAGTAGCTTGTTGCCTTTTGGAGAGGTAATTGTTAATGGAGGGATTGTCTATACCTAGGTGGGAGGGTTTGCGCAATAGCATATGATGGGTCACAGTGTTAGAGGCTTTAGACAGATTGATCCCTGTTTTGTTTTACTATTATGAAACTTAGGACTATGGAGGTTCTATGATGGGGTTGGAATCGGTGCTAAACTGGAGAAAAAAAAGAGATTGGTCGGTGATATAGGCACAATTTTCAAGGATCTTGAACAATGATGATAAAATGGCTGTGAGCCTATAGTTGGATAGAGCAGTCGAGGTAAGATCTTTGTATAGAGGGAGTGTGTAGCATTTTTTTGCCATAGAGCAGGGGTATAGTTTTCATTTATGTAACAATTTTATGAAGATAGATACTGGGTAGGTGAAGATATCAGCAGCTATTTTCATATTTTCGGCTGGTATCAGGGGGTGAATATTGTCAGTTTCAAGGTTTTGAGTAGTTTTTTTAGTAGTTGATTTTGGTACTGGCTGGAAAGAAAAAGGTTTGTGAGTAAGATACGGAGGCAGGGTGTAGAGAAGTCTTTGAGGCATTTGCTGGTTTAATAAGGGAGGTGACATTTTCATTTAGGTTTGATATTGAATGGCTAGCTCTGTTATTATTTTGGGTGGTTGCGTTGGGAATTGGCGGAGTAGTTTTGCCAGGATGGTAGTGGTTGATTAATGATGGACCAGAATTTTTGATTTTAATCTAAGTTTGTGTAGTGGTGCTTTTTGCCTCTTCTGACTTTTTTTTTTTGGTTTTAGTGATATGTTTTGAGTTTGTATTTTTTTAAGGATATGTTTAGTATTATGTTTGCAAGCCCTCCGTGCTTTGTTCCTTACTACCATTAGGAGTTTGGTTTAGAGAGTCAGGGAGCTGGGTTATTTTTGACTCTCTTGGCTTGGATGGGGGTAATTTCTTTTAGTATGTTTAGGAATATTGAGTTGAATGTTTCTACAGCTTGATCCAAGTTATTTGAATGATTTTCCAGTGTACTTATTTTTAGGTTAGAGGTGAATGTTATTGTCATGTAAGGAGAGGCTGTTGGCTTGATTTTATAGGGGTGGTGGTTTTGTTTTGGTAGATGTTCTCCAGTTGCATGAGCTAGCATGTGATCACTTAGGGTATCGGTAGGAATGTTGCAGGGAGAATTTTGTTGGGTGGTAGTGGTAAGTTAAGTCTGTCTCTCTCTTTGAATTTATGGAATCTGTGGGAGTAGATACAAGTTAAGCTGTATAACTTTAATCGTCAGGGCATGAATTCAGACCTCCCCACTAGTACCATACTGTAGTCTCCTAATGTTGTGGTTTGAGGAGATAATTATCTGATACCCAGGAGAGGATATCTTCAGTGGCATTAATATTATTTCTGGAGGGGGGTATTTAGGTACCTATAAATGCACAGATTGATTTAAGGTAGGTCATTAGTGTTTCTGCATTGTGGAATTGGGGTGGCTGTAGGTATGGTAGAGATGTAGAGAATCGTCGTATAGGATCGATATCCCCCACTCTTTTTTTTAGTAGGCCTCTGTAGTCTTATTATATTGTATCCTGCTGGTAGTATTTTGTCTAGTGTTTCCTTTTTAAGCAATGTTTCTGTAATAACTAAAAACGGGTTTATGGAGAGCTTTCCAGGTATGGAGTTATGGTAGCTTGTTGCAAATGCTTCTAATATTGGTTAAGACTAGGTGTTATTGTTTGAGAGAGTTTTGGAATAGGGCTCTGCTGGAGATTATCATTGTTGGATTTGTTGTGAGGGCCTGGACTTTGGTGTATGTTGGCCCTAAGTATTCAGAGTAAAGGTGGATAAGTATTCGGGGTAGAGGTGGAGTAGTAGAGTGATTTTATATTTTAGTGTAGGTTTAATTTTATTTATTTATTTTTTTTTAAGTTAGGAGTTAGACTGGAGATAATTTCAAAGAGATGGTGGATTATTTTAGTGGGGAAGAGGGTGGGAGAGTCATTGTAGTAGTGGTGGAATTTGTCAGGGAGTTTTTTGAGTTGTAGAGAGTATGCAGTTTGTAATTGTAGCAGAGGTGGTGATAAGATGTTGTAGTAGCTAGCCGTATAAGGGAGAGTAGTATAGAATCTGTATACAGAGTATTATGTGTAAAGCAAGGTAACTGAGAGGAAGGTGGGGTGATAAGTTTGTAATAGCTGGAGAGGGAAAGTGAGACGGTAGTGTTTGAGAAGCTGGAGATGTTCATGGTTAGTAAATGGACGCTTGTGTAAGCACAAGGAGGCTGTGCCAAGTAAGTAAGGCAATTGGTGGTATTATTTTATAGAGCAGTAGGTAGGAGGGAGTTAATACTGGGAGTACTGTGAAGAAGCGCTAAATAGGTTCGAAGTTTGGGTTGGAGAAAAGAGCAGTGTTTGTGTTTTTTGTACTTGGGAGTGAGTGGGTGGATATTTGTTCCTTATAAAAATGTAGAGTTTGTGAGAGGGGATGGGATTTGGGGGTAAGTTTAGGATAGAGTGAGCCTGAGTGGTAGTGAGGACGAAAAGAATATTTTTCTTCAGTGTCTCAGTTTGAACAGAGTAAAACACAATCACCAGAATATGACTGTTTGTGTTTTGTTCCTTGGTATTCCTTATTAGGTGAGACTAGGATTGTGAACAAATTATAAACTAAATTCATTTATATTTTAGTAATCAAATTGTATAGCATAAACTTGCTTTCAATCCAATTATATCAGTCATTTAATGTAAGAGTAGGGATCAAGGTTACCTACCTCAACTGTAATTTAAAGTATCTAATCAGGTGTGTTTTTAAAGTTTAGTTTGGGGCATAGGCATGCATTTTTTTTTTACTTATTTGAGCTGGAGCTACTTTTAGAAGAACAGATGTTGCAGCTGCCTTGGGATGTCGGCATTTTGTGTTCCATTCCTGGAGTGGGCTGTCTGGCACTTTAGTAGGGTCCCTAGAATGAGTTAAAGGAAGCAGGGAGAAACTTTAGACAGGAACTATAACAAATAAGGAAGTATGAAATTGTGGTGAAAATACTACAGAAAAGTAATGTCGTAGATGACCGAATTCTTTGGATCATAAGTAGCTAATTTATTCCATTTAACAGTTGTAACATGAGAGAACACACAAGTAATTATGCAGTATTTGGTAGCCAGGCTAACCCAAAAATAGGTTTCTGACAGTTTTTTAAACAATTGTCACTGCAAAACAGTCCTAAATGCCTTCAATTCATCACCAAAAGCCAGTTATATTTTCTTCTGTTCATACCAGCCACATAAAAACCTCAGTGGTAAATTCTTGCACTGGATTGCTATGCTCTGAGATAGGTCACCAGTAAGCATTAATGTGGATATCTATGCATATTCCAAGGTAGAAGCCTTTCTAAGGAAAACATTAACATCCTTGAAACACTACTGTAGTATGTATTTTTGTACTTCTTATATTACTTAAGAACTTGGTATTTGACCTTGCGAAGGATAATCATAGTTCTGCTTTTTAAATAGAGCAGTTACGCCTGAACTTACTGAGTCTGAAAGGTGAAGCAGTTGCAAGAAGTGGCTGTTCTTTTCAGTCATTAGTTAGACTCAGGGTTGTGCTTTTTATTCTTTTACTCTCTTGCCAGTAAATCATACCTCTCAACCTCCTTACAGCAAAAAAATCTGGACAAAGCCTAAAATGATGGGGGACAAATAGGGACATATTTTAAATATTGCTCTTACAAACTTAGAAAGTTGATAGAAAACCTATTCTGAAGGATGTGGAGTCTTAACCTCAAATGTTTGTCATTATTTAATGACCTCAATCAGCTATTTGCCAGAAAGGTACAGATTTTAGGAGGAACACGCCAATAATATGAGGCAAAAATCTGGACATTCTGTGAAAATCTGTACAGTTAATCCAATACTGTGATCATGACAGAAGTGTAAATGCTTTTTCACTTAGTGAACTGTTTGGTTTCATCTCGGGGGGGGGGGGTATTTATTTATTTATTTTTCTTTCCAACTAGTTGTGGAGCAAGATATTCAAGGCAATGTTACATATCTTAATATTTACAAGAGTTGTAGTGGAAATTGGGATGTCTTTAAGAGCTGGGAAATCAAAAACCTGTCCTTTTTTTTTTTTTTTTTTTTGGCATGACAGGGGGAGGCAATAGTTTTCCTCCCTTTCTTTGCACCTGCTGTCTACCAATCATTCTTCTGTCTCTCCGCAATTGGCCTACTCGTCACTGGAGTGAGGCTGTTGTGAGAAGAGAAATTAATTGTGCAGTCATCAGAAACAATTTGAATTTCTACATTTTTGTCCTACTTGCTGTATGCATGTGCAAGATAACTATATGCCCATGTGTTTGTCACAACTCTACAAGCATGCATAGTCTCTTCCCTTCGAGAGGAGAGTGGGCTCTGCTGCTTAGTCTCTTTCCCAAGCTCCTCCATGTTGGAGCCAGTAATATAACCCCATGTCACCTTGTTTGTAATCAGGATTGTATCCCCTTATGCAATGGAGGTGAGATGGCATGACAACAGTTGTTGTTCTGAAGAATTTATGACATGGTTATTATTGTCCAACTTCAAAGTCATTTCATATGGCTCAATGTACATCAACCTCTACTAGAAAACCGCAATATTATGCTAGCACATGTACTTTAAATGATTGCAGATAAGCTTTCACTTCAGAATGAATGTGTGGGAATTGAAACCTCAGATTTTCCTTAAAATTAACCTGATACATAGGGGTGGTCAAGTCTACCCCTTTAGTAATGTTTGGTAAATCTAAATTCAGATTGGTTAATGTTTCAATTAATTTAAATGGGAGTTTTCTTGAAGGTTAACACATTGCTTAAATTGCTGGTATGATTGCCAGGGAAAGATTGATTTTTCAGATATATACTGCGTTCAGTGTTTAGTTGAAGGGTTATACACACACCATTTTCGATTTGCTTTTTTTGTCAACATTTTATGAGGTTAGATAATTTTATATTATATCCACACACAATTACTGGCAATTGGAGCTGTGGTGTCTCCTTTACTGTTCCCTTTCTCGATTTTAAAACACCATATAGATTTTTAAAGGTCTCTGCACGGACTGAAAGAATTCCGTCTGGTTTCTGTCTTCTTTTGTATTCAACCCTTAAGGGTTTCATAAGCACATAAGGCTATACTTACTTGATAACTTGCACTCTCAGTAGTTCAACCCCAGATGAGATGCTAAACCATGACACCATCTACCTGATGGTACTTGAGGTGGTTGTTAAAGAGCCCATGTCTCATCTTAAAGAGTAGAGGAAGTTCCCAGTGCCTTGGTCAAATTTAGTATGTATAAATACCACCTTGGATGTCCCCAAAGAGAGTTTATCGGCATACTGGGACTAACCTAGTCAACTAAATGTAAATAAATTTAAATTTTTTATTTTTGTTGGTTATGTTTGTATGGTAATGCAGTGAAATGGCTGACCGACACTGTCTTTCCTTAGGCTGCTGACGCACAATGATTGCCTGCACAAACCACCAAACACAATTTCCTGTGAAACAGAACTGAATACATTTTTATGAAACATGAGCAGACTTCTAATACCTCATATGTCAGAGATGATAACTTTATGCCAACATTCCAGGAGTGCAATGCTAGCATTCAGTGCATGTACGGGTGAGAGTGAGAATGTGCAGAACATCCCTGACCCATGTAGTTTATTATTCTGGTAGTAGCTGGCTTGACAAGTATGTGCTGTTTATACGTGTGGTCCATGGGCTGTCCTGCATTCGGGCTACTGTAATGCTATTTTTTAAGGGTAGCCTGCCATTTCCATAGTGTTTGCAGCTTACTTTTTGTAGTGTGCTCCCCTGTATTTAGAGGATGTCTGTACTTATTGCTCTGTTTATGACTTGGCTGCCTTTACCTTTACAGACAGTGGCAGTTTATAGTTAGCAGGTTTTATTGTCTGCTGCAGGATCTAGCTGTCATTGCTTATTTGCAGCCATCTCCTTGTACTGTATGTTAAAAATTAAAATTTTTCATTTCAGATTGAGAATATGCTGCACTGCACAGTGTATAGAATGTTTTGAGAGATTTCCTTTCGCTTGTTTATTGCTACATTTTAAACGAATTGTACATTGTTCTAATTAATACAGCTTAAAAACTACATCCTGTATAAACATGCATTCACCCTACCCCTATTTATCTCTATAGGTTACATGAATGATATTGTAAATATTCCAGTACCAATTTTTCATAAATGTTCCAATAACCATATCTGCAGTCTTTATAGATTCATAGATTGGTACTAGGCCAATGACCCAGGGGCCTTTCTAAGCATAGCCAAGTTTTCCCAAAAAAAATAGTAAAGTCCTGTATCCTAATAGGACATTAAGGGTCCGGCATTTATAAGCTACCCTTGTCCATAAGGGGCATGATTGCCAGGCCCGGTGTAAATTTTCTTATTTGCCATCCACTGGCTTATGTTGCTTAAACTGGGTAATAGACAAACTCTGCTTCACATAGATAGGAAGACTGTTCCATAACAGGAGCAGTCTCTGGGATGCATCCATCTCTCAAGCATGTTCCGTTTTTGTCACAGACAAAATTCAGGACCCCAGACCATGTATTTCTAGTACTTGTTTGACTTAAGAATTTGCAGGAGATTCATAAGTGTGGAGTTTGCAAAACCTTGTAAGCCAGGCGTAGATCACCCCTCAACAATTTATAGGAGACTGAATAGAGGGACAGGGCTTATAATACCTATTATAATAATTTTATAATGTAATGTAATATGGAACAGATTCAAGACATGCACTCTGTGTTTAAAGTACATTATTGTACTTGTTCTAGTTTTTCTTTTTGTTTTGGAAATTTTAGTATTTTTGGTATCCTGAACATCAGTATTCTCATCCAGAAAGATCCTATTTCTTTGTGTTGCATCTTTCTTTTTCACTTAACCGTGTTTTATTAAGATTGTAAGCTCAGAACTGCCTGGTAGATTAATGTCTCGGCCACACGCTGGGAATTGATGCAGTCCTGTGTATGAATGCCTCATAAAGCAATTCATGATTGCAGCGAGACTATTCGGCACAAAGTCAGGTTTGGAAGGCAACAATTTTGGACATGAAGTGATGGGTATCCTTCTCTGGGGCCTGTCTTTAGATGTATAATGGCATTCTCATGGTCACTTCTTACATATGTGAGAGCAGATGTCTCGCAGGAAAGCTGTATTTCTTAGGAATGTTCCTACAAATTGTGTGTGAGAAGATGTAATTTTTACATTTTAGTTGTGATCTAAAACTGAATGGATGCTCATATTCTTGGATGTTGGAAAAAGAAAATACTTTAATAAAATGAAGTGGATTTTAATAGAAAACTGCTCAGAAACCTGAGATAAAAAACATATCCAGGATATCAATACAATTGGACTGTTCAAACAGTAGCAACTGTAAAACCAACTCCCCCCGACGGTGACTGGCACAGTACACTGCAATATACAAAAGCAATGATGCATCTTCTGGACTGTGGTCCCTGATGAGAGCACAGTGGCAGTGCAGTGTTTAAACAAGCATACAGTGTTAAGATTATGCTTTGCTGCCCAGTGCATGGTCAAGCCACACCGTTAGGCAAACGTTCCTACATGCACCATACAAAAGGGAAGGTGGTGACTCACAATTACCATAAAGTACACAGGTGACTAAGGGCACAGAGAGAGGCATGCCTGTCTACAAGCACAATGCAGGGAACATACCACAGGAGACAGACTGGGATTTTGTGGTGATAGGTGCTTGACACGATTTCCGCTAATGGGGTTGGGGTGTCGCTGTGTGACCATGAGCTGAGAATGAGATGGCATTGTTGAGGTCATAGGTACTGTGTGCCATAGAGTTCGGGCTGCCAGTTTGTAGCCACTGGCTTGTTGCTATAGCAGTTTAGATCCACGCCAACAGGGATGGCTTGTGACCTCAGAGTGGTGACCTGGACTCATTCATGAGATATCCTGCAAATGGAGGCAGATGTTGCGGCTGCATATGACATGGAGTAGCATAGTGTCATACACTTCCACATGGAGATGGAAATTCTCTACTTTGTGGTGGCTACCCTTGGCACTTTACCCAGATCTCTGACAGCACTGCTAGTGTGGGCATAGACTGTGAACTGCCAGTCCTCCAGAAGTGTGCCCCCTTACACCTCCTAAGACCAGTAAGTACTGCATCCTTAGACTCTGTCTTCATGAATGACCTCCCAAAAAGCAATCCATCCCATATTGGACTGTAACAAAAGGTTTTGCCTAGATGACACTTGGTCACAACCACTGATTGATGTAAAGTGCTGTACACATGTGACATGTGCTTATGATGCACACCTCCCATGGCTGAGTAGTGCAGCCACACTTCCCACGGTTGTAGTGCAGCCACACTTCCCACGGTTGTAGTGCAGCCACACTTCCCACGGCTGAGTAGTGCAGCCACACTTCCCACGGCTGAGTAGTGCAGCCACACTTCCCACGGCTGAGTAGTGCAGCCACACTTCCCACGGCTGAGTAGTTCAGCCACAGGGGAAGCATCACTGGTGACTGCACTCCTAGGGAGTTTCTCCCCCGCTGGAAGAGTGCTCAGACTGTGCAGTCTTTTCATGTTTGAGTGAGGCCACATCAACACTGGTGGGTATCCACTTACAGTGTAAGCAGGAGAGTGACAGTACCATTGTGTCATCAGGTATTGAGTCTGCTGTCTGTCTCTCCTCCTTCTTACCAGCCACTGTGCGAGTGCCATCAGCCTTCTTGCCCCTGCCTCTGCAGGCATAACCAAAACAGTGATATGCCATGTGTATACTCAACAATAGACGCACTGGGATGACCATAAGTACCTTAGCTAGCATGCTAAGCTTCACATTTTTTGCAAAGTATGCCCATGCAAGATGTACCATTTAATCCCAACTTTTCTCTGCTGTCCTATTGATGTAGGTTGATAACCTGATGATCATTGACAAAATATAGGCAACGTATGATGCAGCTGGCCTACATTCTTTGTGCTGTCCTACTGTACATAAATCTGTTGAATATGATACTGACATTGTGCATCCACTACCAGGAAAAGTGTTGGTGGGTCCACCTTCTAGTCACTGTCTGCTACTGTAGGTGTCATTCCAAAACCATGGCCTCCATGCAGGGACACGCATCACAACACACACTACTTTCTGCATTTGTCTTGTATAGATTCATGGTTGTTTCTTCTTAATTGAAACTATATTACTCCTCTCCCCTCTTTCACCCAACCATCCCTACTCGGTACTTATGCTGCCTCCTGTACTTGGGTCTGACTGTTCAGACTTTCAGCAACAATGAACCTAAATCGTAGCCTACAATTTTTCCCTTTCTGGTGTAAATGAATCTTATTCCTTTTTCTACCATCTCTTTATTGCCCCAGTAGTTTGCCTTTTGTAGAGTATCAAGTACAGTATGTTTTAATGGGATGTATGGGACCGGACACGGTCCTTTTTTTTGCAGTCTGACCAAGGCAAGTAATAAGCACTCTCATACTAAAGAAAGCACTACATCCACCTACCACCCCTCTGAGTACCCACTTCCCTTAAAGGCACAGCACTCCCTTATAATATTCTAGCATGTCGAGTGGTAGATCACTGGCATCCTCTCCGGTTCAGCTGGTTAATCTGTGAATCTTGAGACAATGCTACAATTGTCTCATGTACACAGACAACCCTCTCCTCCTCCCAACAAACACAAATACATGTGAGAGATGCAACTATATAGCCAAACTGGAGGCTGAACTCTCTCAACTCAGGACTGGCAAGACCAGACAGGAGGAGAAGGTAACCACACACACACACACACACACACACACACACACACACACACACACACACACACACACACACACACACAGCAAACCCAGTCCCACATAGACCTACCACAACTGCAAACCAAACACATAATAACACAAAGACATACTCTGCTCTAACAAAAAACTTACCAAAACAACAGAGGCTCCCAAAGCAGACACCCAAAAATCCACCACCTCAAAACACAACACATGCAACACATACTTCAATAAATCAGTGCGTCAAACAATCGCAGCCCTTAAGGCCAAACACTATGCCTGTTACACTAGTAATAGGTGACTCTATAGTTAGACGCACTGACGTTCCGCTTACCAGGCTGAACAAGGAGTGGGTAACAGTGAGCTGCCTATCGGGAGCTAGGATCCGCCACATAACACAAGCACTCAGGTCACTCCAAAGCAAGTACAAATATGACTCCGTCATTGTCCATGCCGGCGTGAATGACCTGAGACGTACCTCCCTGGACTACATGAAAATAGACATAGAGGAGCTCTCTGATTATGTAGCCCTGGCTGGTATGACCCTGACCCTGAGCAGCATCTTGCCCTCACCAAGAATGATGCCACAATACAAAGACAAGATGATCAGCTTTAATAATTGGCTCGATTACTGGTGTCATTCTAGGGGGATCCAGTGTCTGTCTGCTTGGGATGACATGCTGGACAGGCCACGCTGCTTCGCAAGGGAAGGCTTGCATCTGTCACCACTGGGCTTCTGGATATTGGCTAAGGCTCTTGCCACCCCCATAGTGCCTTTTTTAGGCAAGGCTCAAAAGACAAACCCACCTCCTTAGAAAACAAAAATGGAAAAAAATTAAGGGTAATGCTGCTCAATGCCAGAAGTCTAAATCTCAAGATGCAGGCTCTCGAAGCACTCCTCAGTATGGAGAACATCGATGTCTGTGCAGTCACTGAAACCTGGTTCAAGGCTCCTGAGAGCACCCCAGCGCTACCAGGCTATACCATGCTTTTCGGCCCCAAAACTCGGGCCAAACCAAAAAGGGGAGGGGGGAATGTCCATATTCATAAAGGACACCCACATCTCCAGGTTAGTGGCAACACATGAAGCATCAGAGACCATCCAGGTGCAACTAACCGTAGGCAAAACTGCTATACAACTGGTAGCATGTTACAGACCACCCTCCCAATCTCAGGAACCCCATTCAGCCTTCCTGAAGACATTGGAGGATATGAATGTCTCACCAAACACCATCATATTGGGAGACTTCAACTACCCTAACATAGACTGGGTGCATTATTCTAGCCCTAACACCCTAGCCCAAAGGTTCCTGGAATTCATAAATTCAAATGCAGTGGAACAGCTAGTCACCTCTCCCACAAGGGGAGATAATATACTAGACCTGATCATTGCAAACATGGGGACAAAGTACTCCACACCGGAAGTATACCCCTCACTAGTGAGATCTGACCACAAACTAATCACCCTGGATATACATATCCCACCTCCACCCCAACTCAAAAGACTACAGTGAAAAACTTCTCAAAAGCTGACTTTGCACTTCTTAAGACTGAGATGGTATCCTTTAAGCCCAATGGGCCAGTGGAAACCACATCCCACAATGCTGAATCCTTCACAAATGCTTTCTATGGACATCTCCAAGAATGCATGGATCATGCAATCCCAAATAAAACCAAGACCCTCTCCACCAAGGGCAGGGGTCCTGTCTGGTGGACCCCAGCCATAAACAAATTGTATAACAAAAGAAGGAAGCTACTGCACGTCAGAGCAAAATCCCATAAAGAGAAGGTATCTCTGATCAGCACTAGTAGAAAGCTACGTTCTTTCCTAAAAACATCCAAGGCCAATTTTGAAAGAAAAATCGCTATGGACACTAAAGATAACCACAAGGCCTTCTTCTGCTATGTTAGAAACCTGGGCCGAAACCCTAAGATATGCTCATCACAATGACAAAAAATACACTGAACCTACAGATATTGCCAACATTCTGGCAGACAAGTTCAGTGCAAATTTCTCCCCTCCCTCACCCCCCAAAAGAGGAAATACTTATCCCAGCTGAATGTAACCTCCCTGTCATCTCAGATGTCCAGGTGAGACCCGCCCTCAGCAAAGCTAAAAACACAGCATCAATGGGACCTGACTGTATCCTGGGTTGCCTACTACGTGAACTCCAAGAGGAGCTAAACCCGCACATAAAAATGCTATTTAACTTTAGCCTTACTACAGGATATGTACCTGATCACTGGCATACAGCAACAGTGGTCCCACTCCACAAAGGAGGCACCTCTACAGACCCTGGTAACTACCGCCCCATAAGCTTAACCAGCCTGGTCTGCAAAGCTATGGAAAGAATCATTATGGAACTCATAAACAGAGACATTGGGGACCTACAGACACTGGATCCCACCCAGTTCGGCTTTGTAAAAGGCAGATCCTGCCTTTTGAACCTGGTTGACTTTTTCGAAACAGTCACTAGAGCCATTCATGAGGGCAAAGCAGTCCATACAGCCTACCTGGACTTGGCTAAAGCTTTCGACACAATACCCCACTCAGGCATCATAGATAAGCTCAACAGCTTAAATGTAAATCCATATGTCACAAGATGGGTTGCAAACTGGCTAAAGGATAGACCCCATAAAGTCAAAATCGCTGGAGCCATGTCAGACTCGAAGCCAGTCACAAGTGGTGTCCCACAGGGCTCTGTCCTGGGACCCCTCTTGTTCGGCATATATTTCTCAGATGTGAAAGCAAACATGGGAGGGTTGTGGCTGACAAAGTTTGCAGATGACTGCAAACTAGGCGCCATAGTAGATACACCAGCTGACACATACATCCTATAGAAAGGCCTCACTGAAACGGACAACTGGTGCTGGAGTCATGGCCTTAAACTAAATGCCAAAAAATGTATAGTCATCCCCTTTGGGAGAAACAAAGTACCCACAAATTATCACATAGACAGTAACCCACTGAGTACGGAAAAAGTAATCCGAGACCTGGGGACCCAAGTCGATAGTGACCTCTCATTTGACACCCACGTTGTCAAAGTGGTTAGAAAGACTTTCTACCTTGCCCACCTTATGAAGGGATTCGCATCCAAATCAAAGGAGGTCATTGTACCCTTGTACTCCTCCCTTATCAGGCCCATGATTGAGTACAATGCCCCATTTGGTATGTACCTCACCTGGCACTTGCAATAGCTGGAGAGACCCCAAAAGTACCTCACCAAGAGGATCAAGGGTCTCCAACATATGTCATATGCTGCCAGACTAAAGAAACTCCAGCTCTATTCAGTAGCATGCCGCCTACTCAGAGGTGATCTGTGCCTGACGTACAAGGCCATGTCCAATCAGGAATTGATGGACATGCTCCACCTCAAAAAATCCAAATCCATCAGAACCATGAGAGCTAAAGATTTAAACCTCAGCACAAATATGAATAGGACATGCTGGAGGGTCAGATTCATAACTCAGAGGCTTCCCATACTCTGGAACAGAATTCCAGTTCATGTTAGGCAGAGCCCCTCACTGACTCTTCATGAGAAATCTTGACGAGTGGATAGGAGATCGTAGGTTTACCTCGGGGGTCATCTCTGTCATTACTAGACAGAGGCACAGTAAACTAATTCTATTATGTAAGGGGGTCTTCACTATGTCACTACTAGACAGAGGCACAGTATTCTAAATCTATTCTGTACACTTTTGTACCATTCCATGGGGTGGCGAAAGCCACATCACTATGGCTAGGCTTATAAGTGCCCCAGGGCAGATAGCCTAGTACTAAACTATGAAACAATTAACTGACCTATTAGCTTTGTTAGGTGTGTGATAGCCTAATGAAGATGTAATCCATACTCTGTAATTTTCCTGTTTAGACTTGACACAACCGTAACACTCACTCTTTGACTTGCCATTTATGTCCCTAGAGGAGTATTTTGCATTTGCTGATGTTAAATTTCAGCTACATCTTGAGCCTATTCATTTTAGTACCTTAGAATCTTCTGGCAAATGCTTGTCTCACGATCATATCCCATGTTAGTATCATCTGCAGACACATATGAGAGTATGGGTGATGGAGAATATTTTTTGTGCTCCTAACATTACTTTAAATTTCTCTCTTCATTTCTCTATTAAAACCGATTGTATGTATGGATGTGGATTTAATCATTCTGTATATTTTTCCCCTCCTTTCTTTCCAGTTACCCCAGTGCTCCTGTCCTTCGTTTGGTCCACCAGCCTCTCGTACTGTACCTGGACCATCTCCATTCTAAGGCTGGAGCCAGTGTGGAACCTGTGCTTGTTCTGGGGGGCTGTTTTTATTGACAGTTTCCAGCTGATATATCTCAATTTATGACTACCCTTTGGTATCCCCCCATTCCCTACATTCGCCTTTTACATCCAAAGGCTACTTCCCTGTATGGACCATGCCTCCCTACAGGGAATGCTTAAACATATCCTCCCCATAATAGGTATGCCATCCATCCCTCCCAGCTTTTCAGATGCCTGAGCTGCTATTCAAACCCGGGTTGATTGGACCTTGGCTCATTATACATTTTACATCATGGCTCTTGCATCACTCTATATATTTTAAGTTTTTCTTTGTCCGTCTAGTATTATCCATTGTTATTTCTTTAATATTTCTTTTTCCTCCAGTCTACTACTTGTTTTACATTTTATTTACAACCTTTTTCTGCAGTGTATCTTAGTGTCTGCATTTAGTACTGACTTTCTGTTTTCTATTGCAGTCAACCAGTGTTAACCTGATCACCATGATGTTTCATCTATAGCCTTTTTTTTTTGCATTTTGCCTTTTACCATTTCAACTCAAATTCTGTGCTATTCCCTTTGTCTAATTTTGTGCTTTTATTCATTAGTCTTTCCTCTGTTCCTTTTATTTGCTTTCTTATGTGTTACTGTGCTGATGCAGACCTTCAGTTTCAGTTGCCAGCCAAAACCGCACAGCTTCAGAATCTTTGTTTCAATTAATCCAAATCTTTTACATGATTCACTCCCCTCACCACAGGTTTCTAGGCATTATAGACATTCCACACCTGGGTTGTTTTTCCTTCCTGTCTACTTTAACTCATCAGTTTCTCTTGGACATTTTTATTGAAGTACAGTTTAAATCTATTATTCTGAGGTTAGTGATTTAAATTTCTGTTTTCTAGGCTAGAAGGTATTTCTTTTATTTACTTTAGTTGACTGGTTAATCCCACAAAATGTGGTATATTTTCAGGTAAATAAGAGCAGAAAAGGGGGGAGTGGTTTGTCTTTTGAAACATTTTTGTAGGCCTCATTTGCTCCTGGTACCTTGGTTCCCTTGCTAATTTTTCTCCAATAAATCTACTTTATATACCTCTCTGCTTGCAGTCCTTTTTTGGTAAATTCTCCTTTCTGTATTCCCACGTTGGCTTATTTCTTGGAATACTTTTTGCTTCTTTATAAAAATAATAATCTGTATGGTTATTCTCCTTAGGGATCTGCATCCAAAATCCCACACACACCTTATTTCACAAATTCCCACCCTGTTTCATTGTCATCCACTTACTTTTATTTTATTACTTTTTGCTTGTGTTACATAGGAGTCTTAACTCATTACTGCGGTGGTGGTGCTGCGGTAGCGTTTTAGCCCTCACAGTTTTAGCGTTTGCGTTCGATTCTCAGTTAAGCGTCTTGCTACTGTGTGTGTGATCGCGAAAATGTTATTCGTTGAAGGTTGTGCGCTAGCCCCGACAAGCCAGCTTGTAAAACTCTACTGCCAATCATACACACACACACACATAGGAGTCTTAACTCCTTAACTATGTAGCTCTAAAATATCCCCTCAGTTCAGATAATCGTACACCACCTTGTTCTAAAGGAAGAAACTACGTATCACACTAAACTCTTGTCCTCCTCCCATCCTAAAAATTTCTTTAACTCTCTCTATTATTATTGCTCACAACTTCTCCTTTTGATAAAAATGAAACAAAAAAATGTATGCCTGATCTTTAGAGACTAAAACAACTTTCCTGCTTGTATCTTCCTTGGCAATAATCAAGAGCTTTCATTTTCTCAGTCTGTGTTATCGTTTGTTCCCTTATATCCTTAGCTGTCCTAGTACAATTCTTTTAATCTACACACCTAAATGCTTCATCTTATGTTGTTATATATAATTAAATATGGTAAGTGTGGTGTATGCGTAGATGTGAGTTTTGCTGAACAATTCATGTGTGCGTATGTAGTTTACTGCAGTAGCTTTTGTATTATCTTTATTAATATTCTGTCCCTAATAGACTTGAAGCTGTTTCAAAATGTTCCATAATGCCAACATGGTCTTTAATGAATTTATCAAGTCCAAAATAATATTTGCAAATAAAGCAAACCTTTCTTGATTACCATATCATTTATATCCTTGACCTTTTGAGTTTATTTTTTTTTTGACAGAGGCTCTAATCGTAAACCAAATGAACCTGTGCACAGTTCTTCTACTCAGAGTTTAGCTTGTTGGGAGAAGAACCCTCCTACCTTAATTCTTGCTTCTGATCTTCCATTATACTTTATGTACTTCTAATTAACTGGATTATTCTGTCAGTCAAATACCTCTGGTCAGGGCGAGAGCTGTATAACCCAAAGATGAATGTCTGGTGGTTGGGAGTGGGACATTTGCTGAAATTCTATGGTCTCCCATCTTAATCCCCTGAAGTTCTGTCCCTGAGGTAGTTCATTTGAGCTACTGTTGGCCAGCAGCATTTATGGAGCATGTGTGCTACCATACATAACTTCAAGACAAAATCCGCAGCGTCCCTCAAACTTTCAGTAAGCCAAGTGGCACGTGCTTAGTCCAAAAAAAAAAAAAACACTAAGAAAATTTCTACCAGGTGGTCTCAGTGGACATACAGAAATTCTCCCCAAATTTGAAACCATATGAACCTAGTACTGGTATTAACGGTTATTAAATTTAAACTTAAAAATAACCAAATCTGTCTGCTCAAATAAATCTCTTAAACTTAGTAAATCAAGTAAAAAAAAAATCCAATCCACGATGTGTTGAATTTGTAGTTCCTTTAGTAGTAAACACAGACTGGCAATTCAGCAGACATAATGGTTAAATTTTAAGAAAATGTAATTAAATAACAGTTAAGTGGGAGTGAAACAGTTTCTGCTGTAAATACAGATCAGTCCAGCTGTAATTTTAAAAAAAAAAAAAAAAAATCTTTCCCTTAAAGTGATAAGGTTCCAAGCTAACCTAAATACCATGCTATTCAACGTTATTAAAAAATCTCTATGTTTGTTGCAGTCTTATAACGTTTTTAAAATAACTGTTTTCTATTCAGATTTTTTTTATGTTCTCTCCCTATAATTTACCCAAATCTTTTTAATTAAAATTGCTTTCTGATCTCCTTCAGGTCTGTGCAAATAAGAAATTCCAAGTTTTACTGTCTGTCTAAATGTAGAAGTAAGAAACAGTTCAAACTACTAAAAAAAATATATAACTCCTGTGTGAAATTTAAATGCTGTATTTAAACTTCTCTTAAATTTACTGTCCTACTTAGCCAGAAAATGCATTGTAATAAAAAATGAATGCAAGCATAAGGAAAATTGAAGTTGCTTTAATAAGGTGGCCTGGTGTCTTGCAGCTTTTTCAAACTCTGTTTTGTAAGGATTTTCTTGGATCTGTGACATTGCACTGGAAACTTGAAAGTCTGTCGTCTGCTTTGGAGATGGTGAAGTTTTCTGATACATTGCTGTTAAATGGATAATGTCCTTTTTGATATGGTATTTTGGAGAGTCTGAAATTTTTTGAGACTTTACTGTAGATTCTGAAAGAATACAAATGCTCTGTAAAATACACATACAGTGACTGATGATAAGGTTGCTATGGGTTTTGGAGGCTTACTTTAACTGAAAATATTGCCCCCCCCCATCAGTGTTGGCTCGCCATTTTAAGAGTTGATAGGATTGTTGAATACTTGAATGAACTGAAAATAACTAGTAGAAACTGGAATGAGACTGGTATCTGTCCGTTACCCAAACTTGTGCCAATCTGCTTGTACCTTTCAGAATAAAGTCTGCATACAATGTAGTTCAGTTAAGAATGCTTTATTATGTACTTTGGAGGTAGATGTCAACAGTGTCTGATCAGATCTTAATTTCCATAGCTTCTGCACTTACTATACTGAGGGATACATATTCTCTAAATGCTTGTATTGCTTCTGTTTCCCAAGTAACCAGTCTATGAAGTGCTGTTATGAGTCAACTGATGCTTTTCCAGAGTAGTGACTTCTGGGTCTGCCATGAGAAGATTTGCATGCTTACATTCTCAAAATTTACCTAAAGATGTAAAAGCTAAAATTTTGAACTCTTCGGCTGCTCCTGTCAGGGGTCGCCACAGCAGATCAACTGTTTCCATTTCTTCCTGTCCTCTGCATCTTCACACCAACCGCCTGCATGTCCTCTCACTACATCCATAAACCTTATCTTAGGCCTTCCTCTTTTCCTGTTACTTGGCGGCTGTCCTTAATTCAAGGAGTAAGCCTTCATCCAAGTTTGTTAAAGGCCTAATCCCTAATTCAGGGTCCTTTATAAAATGCAAAATATGCAGTCTCAGCAAACTTCAGGCAAGCAGATCTTCATAAAACAATGGCAAGGAGACTCTAAAAAGAAAGACCAGAGCCTTTCAGAAACATGGGCAGTCCAACAAGTTGGAATGGGTATCTACAAAATGTAACCCCCACGCCTACCCTGGCAGCACTTGAATTCTTCCCAGAAATCTGGCAGTCCATTTCTCTTTTTGGCAACAAATAATGTCCAACAAATGGGTTCTGAGAGTTATTCATCAGAGGTACAGATATCAGTGGTTTAACTAGGCTAAAAGGAAAATAACTCTAGCATATCTGTCAACCCTTTAGTGCATGGAATCTGGACAGAGGTAAAGATTGTATTTGTATTTCTTATTTTATTGCTTTTATTCTTAGTTGACCTGATTACTCCCAATAGACTAGTAGCCTCTCTTCAGGGGAGTTCTAATGTGGTATTTATACTACAAGGGAAAATGTGACCAGGGCATCAGGGAACTTTGCTTGCTCTTTTTGAAGCTGCCAGATGATGCCAGAGGGCTCTTGTAACAGTGAGGAACATAGCCAAGAGAACCAGCAGCATGGAGGAGGAGAGAAAAGCTATGGATAGTTTGGAGCTAGAAGATGAAAATTTTGTTTGTTATGGAGCTTCAGAATGTAAACAAAGATTCCTGTGTGGCAGTTGTTACAAACGAGCAATGTGTAGCTGTCTCCATGGAGAAAGAAGTGAGAGTCTGTTGAAGTGGTGTAGATAACAGAACTGGTGTCTGGAGGGCTTTCTGATTGTGCAGGTAGGTGGAGGAGAAAATGAGGGGAGAGAATGCATGCTGAAAGAAAGGTCAGGAGAAGGGATCAATACTAATAATTTTTTTTTGAATTTCTAAAGTGAAAAATTTGATTCTGAGGATCAAGGATTATTGGTACGTTAAAACCCAGAAAAAATACTCTTCTTGGGGGGGGGGGGGGAGTAAAAAAATAAGAAACCAAAAATTAAAAAATGTAAAAATATCCCCTAAACTTAAAGAGCAACAAGTACTTTCAGTAAATGTGAACAGTATTATTAACACGGTGTAAAAAGGATAAAGATACTAGAATGGTGTGCCAGATGTGATGTGGACGTTATTCTGCTGGAGGATGTAGTATTCCTGACAAGTGAAGAAAGACTGCAAACAGAAAAATTGTGGGGTAGAAAGGAACTTAAGAAGTGAACGTTGGGACTGTATTATGTAAAAGTAAAAATTGTTAGCTGTAATGTTGGTAAGGATGGAAATGTTAACTATATTGTGGATGTGAGGTGGGGAGAACATGTTTACAGAATTCTAAAATTTTATGCATATATGACTAGCAAGGAAATGTGTTTCATCAAATATTACACTGTGGTCAACATTAAAGTTGAAATTGTAGGGGAGTTTAACATTTTCCACTTGAATCTCAAAGGGAAATATGTAAAAACACAGACTGTGATAAAATGTGGTAAAGTAGGGTGATAAAATGTGGTAAAGTAGCTGCGTGGAACAGAAGTCAATGAACTTGACAGAAGGGGGCACTGGATCTGAAATTGACTTTTGTATTATTGGAAGGCTTTGGGTAGCAGATGGTGATACAGTTGTGATGGGTTTTTCAGACCATTTAGCAACCAAGATAGAGGTGATGGAAGAAAGGGAGTATATTTAAATATGAAAGGGAATAAAAAGAATAAATGAGAAATTATGGGATGAAAAGAGAACTGAAGTATGGGCAAATGTGTATATTACAGAATTAAGAGAAAATAATACAAGAGTATGATGATATGGAAAACTGTGAAATCCAAGAACAAATAAAGCATTACTGTTATATAATTTGCAAAGGGAGAAGGGAGGCAGCATCTGCATTTTTGAGTAAAATAGTAAAGTATGGTATTTGTATAATAAGGGAGAGGCAAAGAGAACAAATATGAATCTGTAAAAGGAAGGAAAATGAGAGAAACCTCCAGAATGAGTTTTAAGAAAGAATTTGAAAAATAGATTGCTATTTGTGAATTGGATGAAGTAATTGGATAAGTAAATGTTGATTCAGTATTAGGCCCAGATGGTATAGAGTATGGAATTTACAAGAAACTTAGTGGATTAACAAAGAGTATTTTGTAACTGTACTAAATGGTTGAGGGAAGGGTTTGTTTTATGAAGAGTTGTATAGTAGAATATTAAAATATATATGGAGGAAAGATGAGAAGAATAAAATAAATAAATGGAGACCCATCACACTAAAAGATTATAACACTTTTTTTATAAGAATAATACAGGGGATAATGGGAGGAAGGATTAGGGATATTGGTAAACTACTATGTATGGTATGAAGGGGAAGGGTTGTCCAGAATTGTTAACTGGTTATGAGAGAAGATGTGGATGATACAAGTAAAAGGGAGGATGTGAAACTTTTCGTAGGTGATATTAAAGCATTTGATATGGTAGGATGTGATGCTTTGTGTGTTAGTATGGAGCTGGCAATAGAATTAGTCTGTGTATGTCAGCATATCAGAATAATTGTCTTACTGAATGGGTGGCTGAGTAAAGAAATATGCATGTAGTGTGGTGTAAGGGTGACTGAGTAAAGAAATATGTATGTAGGACAAGGATGCCCAATGAGTGGAATAATGTTTACATTGGAAATGAATGTGATAGTGAGTTAGGTAGCTTATTAAATGAAAGATGCTGGATATGTGATGCAGAAGAAGGTGGGGATTCCGGTAGTTTTGACAAATGCAGATTATATAGTTGTAGTTAAGAATAAAGTATGGATGAGGGAAGTGTTGGTTTGCCTGAATGGATGTTTAATGGAAATGGGAACAGCCTTAAATAAAAATTAAATGTAAGGGTTTGAGTGACCACGAATGTGTGTTTTTCAATGAAGTATCTTTGCTCAGGGTAAAATTTTGGGAAAAATTATGTAGTTATGATGTAGTGTGAGGGTTTGATAAAAGAAATGAAGTATGTCTTTTCTGGAAAACGTGTAGATTATCTGGTGAATTCTGCATTAGTGGGGAAAATGGCACATATGAAAGAATGTTTATGATCCCAGAAAATATGAAAAGGAAGTAGTGCATTTGCAATTGACATTTTTTCATTCAGGGTTCAAGATTATGTGCAGTGAAAAGAGATGTGCTGTGAAGATGAAGGGGGATTAGAGTTACTAAATCCAGGTGTTTATTCTGTTTACTTGTATTAAATGAATGAATAAATGAAGATGGTAAGAATGTTTATATGTCAGAACTGTTGTACTTACATTTAATGAGAATAAGGAAAAGGATATGCAAATAAAGAAATTTTAAAAATTATCAAAAACTTGCATGGAAAATTTTAAAAATTGACAGCAGGTTAGAAGGATGTGGTATAATGTAATGAAATAAATATGTAAATTCATGGAAAAATTTACAGTAAATATTTTATTGCCATTTAAATAAAGAAAAATAATAATAAAATAAAGAAAAAGTGGTGTTACCATGATACTAGAAAGTGAGGATTTCTACCAGGGTACTGGTAATAAGTTAACAGTAAAGAGGAATATGCCATGTAAAAAGAAAGTTGAAAGATCACATATGTTATAAAATTTCCATATGTAGAGTTTTCATACAGAGATCTTATGAAACATACATCGTTGATTATCATACACTTATAATGTTTTAATTAATGCTGTTTTATGGAATTAATAAGTTATGAGTCTGCTTATTAGTGATTTTTCAATTGTTTCATGTCAAATTTTTATTTATGTGATATTTTATGGACAGATACACTTTAAGAATTAATTGACTTTTAATTGTTTGATTGTTTCCCAGCATTACTTAAACAGACTTGTCATTAGTGGTTTTTAGAAAGTCTGATGAAACGTTTTATACAAACGTGAAAGCGCTTACTGATTTTACTTATTAAAGGATTTCATTCTATTTTTGGTCGGCTTGGATTGTCTTGGTGTACCAAACCTTCATTTTTTATTGGATTTTGATTTGTTTGTTTGGTACTTTAAACCCTGTTGGTGTTTTCCTGGTTTATTGCTTGTTTGTTGTTGCTGCACCGAAGGGACATAACAGAAGAGACCCATTTGCAATCCATGGTACAAGAAAATCCTGACAGCAGCCACGGTAGGCTCAAGAAACTCTTATTAGCAGATGGCAACCCTCTTTTACGGTTGTCACGCGTTGAACTAGCAAATACCGTCAGCAATTCCAACAAAGAGACTGTTAACATCAAGGTATTGCAATTAACCAGAAAAATAGAAGAATTGTCTACTAAATTAAGAACTACACAGTGGCAGAAGAGACGTATGGAAGCCTGTATTTCTTTTCAGGTTGTTCCTAGAGGGTTACGTGTATTAAAAATGCTGACGTTTGGCTCTGCTTACCCTACACTCCTCTCCAAGTGGCAGAAATTAAACCTAGAGACGAGCATTGGATACATGAGGCTGTTATTTGAACAATATACCATTATTGAGAATGATCTCAATATGGAAATTCATAAATTTGTACATTAACTTAGTTTAATAATGACCTCTTTGAAAATGAATGAGTTTAATGAACTGTCCACCACATCAATTTCTTTAGACAGCAAACTCTTGCTAGCCAAAAAAAGAAATTTAGAGAGGGATTGTTCTGATTTCCTCAAAGGGAACATCTTTTCATGGCTGAGAGAACAAGCACGTAGAGGGCACACCTTCCACCCCTCAGAGAGAACAATCCACTAACATGTCTGCTCAGTTGTTACCATTGACTGATGTGACATTTTTGCTCCTCCAGGTCGAGGCAGGTTCCGCGAATTCAGGGACTTCCGTTGAACCCGTAGTACAGGCAGAACATCGGGTTTTTGTTCCACATCCTGTTAGAAGGAAAGAAACTCCACAGATTTCTCATACAGAGATGCCAGTGGGAGATTTGACATCGCTCCCTTTTCCCCTTCCGTTTCGACAGTTCCAACAACATTCGTGGAGTCCACAACATACAGGGAGAAAACGGAAAGCTTTGCTGGAAGAGGCACATCTAGAATTCCAGAGGAAGTCACTGAAACCGGTAAATCGTAACTTACCATAAATTTATCATTTAACGAATGAAGAGGTAGCTGTTTTAAGCAAGGGTTTATCTTTTATACCCTCTCAACATGCAGATGTAGATTTAATTATTGATCTGAAATGTTTCACTAGGAACTTAATGTTATCTTTACAATACCAAGATAAGGACAATGTTACCACTGATACACATGTTTTTAAAATGCCCTCCTCTTATACACCTTTGATGCATCCTGTAATAGACAGCTTTGAAAAAGCTTGTGAAAGAGACCTGCTTTCTGCTTTTCATCTTGAATGACAGAAACCTAAATCTGAATTTTATAATTTAACTAAAAGAGAAAGAGATGCCTTGAAAACACTTGAGAATAACTCCTCCATTGTTATTAGACAAGCAGACAAAGGGGGAGCTGTTGTATTATTAGATGCTGTTTTTTATTATATGACTATTAACAACATGCTACTAGACACTGAGACATACAAATGTTTAATCATTATTCAGATGCATTGATTAAGAGGGTATATGATGATTTGTACGACATGATGTGTACCATTATTGATGTACAATTATATAAATATCTATTGAAGGAGAAACCTTTAGTGCCAACATTTAGAGGTCTACCCAAGGTACACAAAACCTTGATAAACCCTCCTTAACACCAATTGTCTCCAGTAAAGGCTGGCTCACAGAAGCCATGTCCATTTTCGTGGAGAAACAGTTACGACCTGTAGTAGAGTCTACTGACTATTTTGAGGGACACCCAACATTTTCTAGAGACTATAGTGCCATACATTGAAGATGATTACACCAAGGATGATTATGTTATGGTAACGTTAGATATCACATCACTTTTTACGAGCATACCTAATGACATTGGTATTGAATACTTAAGGCTATTTTTAATACAGAAGGGGTTCACCAATGCCAATGTCATTAGAATAACAATGTTAATGGACTTAATTTTGAACAATAATGGCTTTACATATGACGAGATATTTTTTACAGGTGACAGGTGTGGCAATGGGCACACCCTGTGCCAATTCCTATGCCAATTTAGTATTGGCATACTGGGAATACACTTATGTTTTAGAGCACATGTTTTTTTCTAAATACATCAAATATTATAGAAGTTTTGTTGATGACGTTTTTCTCATTTTGGAGAGGTGACCCCTTGATATTGAATGATTTTATTACTTATATTAATGGCACTACGACTTTTCTTACTTTAACCGGTAGGACTTCACACACCCAGATTGAGTTTTTGGATGTATTATTTAAGAAATGTAACAGCACAATCACCACAGAAGTTTATAGGAAAGATTGTATTACTAGTGATGACACTATTTTCAGAAGCTATCTCAGATATGAAGACAGAATTTGTAGCGAGAGGTTACCATCAGAAGGATTTAGATGTATTATGAGATGTGGAACGAAGTACAATGGCTCAACCCTTTATTAAGAGAGGTGGATCCCCATACATTAGGAAAACACGAAGTTCTACCAGTACTTTGAATAGATTCCTTATTCCATATACAAACAGGAACAAGCAAGTGACACAATTGATAAAAAGGAATTGGAACATATTATTATTAGATAAAGATGTTGAGAAGATAGCTGGCACTGTTCCTAGCTTCTGTTATAAGAATACTAAATCCTTGAATCAGATTTTATGTTATGAACACAGTAGTCAGATATCTAAAGTATCGACCAGGAGAGGAACGTTCCCTTGTCATCATTGCAATCAGTGTTCTTGTATAGCTAGCACAAATACATTTGTGCATCCAGATACTCATATTAAATATGAATTTCAATATTATGCAGACTGTAGAACAAGGAATGTCATCTACCTCGCTACTTGCCAAAGATGCCACAGTTTTTATGTAGGCAAAACAAATAGAACGTTACGAGAAAGAATAAGAGAACATATATATGCCATTAATAAAGAAAATGACAACAATGCGATAGCTAGACATGTCCTCAATAATAACACCTCACATAACTTTAAATTTTTAGTTTTAGAACTCATTGCTACCACAGTGAGATTAGGTGACATGGGCAATTATAATGAAAAAGAAGAGGGGAAATGGATTATCAGGCTACAAGCAGACAAAGGCCATGGTTTAAATGAAAGGGTTTCTCTCAAAGTTTCTCTCTCAAAGACCGTGCACTAAAACACTAAAAATATTACGGGTTATTTTATAATTCCCTTGATTTTTAGTTTTCTGAGGTCACTGTATAGTATGAAGTACATATATATGTTATAAAATTTCCGTATATAGAGTTTTCATACAGAGATCTTATGAAACATACATCGTTGATTATCATATACTTGTAATGTTTTACTTAATGCTGTTTTATGGAATTAATAAGTTATGAGTCTGCTTATTAGTGATTTTTCAATTGTTTCATGTCAAATTTTTATTTATGTGAGATTTTATGGACAGATACACTTTAAGAAGTAATTGACTTTTTAAGTAATGCTGGGAAACAAACAATTAACAGACTTGTCATTAGTGGTTTTTAGAAAGTCTGAAATGTTTTATACAAACATGAAAGCGCTTACTGATTTTACTTATTAAAGGATTTCATTCTATTTTTGGTCGGCTTAGATTGTCTTGGTTTACCAAACCTTCGTTTTTTATTAAAGTTGAAAGAGTATTTATTTTGTATGGAGGAAGAGACAACGGAGCTTATCTTCTTGAAGTGTAGTAGTGAAACTCTGGGGGGAAAAAACTGTGTGGTGAAACATGTTTTGAGAATATTAATTACAAACAATACAAATATGATTTATGTATGGATGTTGTAAGATCAAGAAAGAATATACGAGAAGTGTAGATTATTTTCTGTAATATGGGCTATTTGGAATGAAAGTGAAATTTTGTTTAATGGGAAATGGATTACGGCAGATGTATTTAAGCCTTATTTTTGAAATAGAATGACTTGGTGGGTTTTTTTTTCTGCTGCCTAGAAGATTTTTGTGCCCACGTATAAAAATGTGACACTTTTTTCCCCACTTGCATACACAAGCTGAAACTGCCCCTGCAAAACTAGGCCTATACAGGATGCGCGCATACAAACATTTACACACATACTTGCACACACTGCACTTTTATCTACAGGCAAGTCAGAGGAACACCTGTTCCTCTTTTGTTATTTCTTTGGGGTATTGGAGAAAACCAGAATGTTGGCTAAAACCCATACAGAGGCAATGAGGAAATGCAGACTGCAGGAGTTCCCAATGTCTAATGGAATTTGGGTTACTAAGTATGCTGATGATACAAAGACTGGGTCAGCTGTTTCAACAGTTAAAGATCAGACTGCAGCCCATAAGAGTTTTGTACATATTGGCATCGATCAATAAAATAAGGATCCTTGAAGTAGCTTTCGGGGGATGGGGTATAAGCCTCCCAGCAGGGAGGAAAAAATGCCACTGGTAATACCCCTTTTGAAGCAGTGCTGCGGTGGTACTGCAGTGTAACAGAGCTTTTGAAATGTGGTGCACCCGAGAGTGCGCTTATTAGACGTAGATTACTGTTTCCATACAGCAAACTCAACCATGTTTCTTATTACTCCCCTCGATTATAGAATCCCCAATAATTAACATTTCCTTTTAGTTAGTTTGAAATTGAGTATTTTTTAGAAGTATTGCCACCCTTGTTGTCCAAAACTACACCTCCCAATGCTTTCTGCCTTTTCTTTTTAACACGTTCATCTAATTCATCAGATTCAGCCTGACTTATCCCCCTTTTAAATCCTACTTCCCTTTCACTTAATGTATTATCTACATCATTATCACAACTGCCATTCCTGAAAAAAAAAATCCCTTCTCTTTTCCAGTTATACATCCCAAATTAATAGGGTCAGGAGTAATGCAAGGGAGTATTTGTTAGCTTGTGCCAGGCAGTTTGAAATTTTGCTTTCATTTTACATTTCACACAAATAAACTTAAGTTTTAGGTTTATTAAGTCTTTCTTTAGAAAGTATATTTGTTCCAAAACTTATCCATGTCAGTTTGTTTATTTTTTAAAATCTTTACAGTAGGAAAAATCATGTAGTTGTTCCATCTTAAAATCAACTTGCACCCCCTTTTTTCAATCAAAATTTCTTTATCCATGAATACATTAATTTTCCTTATCTCCTTACACTTAGAATTCTCACTATCCCAACCTTCAGTATCTATGCTAACCATAATACATACCTTACATTTAATAGGATAATCTCGGTCTATGAGCTCTGTAAGACAAAAGTTGTTCTTTTCTTACATTATTTCAATAAAACAAGATTCAAACTCCTACCATCACAACCTAATGTGCTTAATATAAACCACGTCTTTGTATAGCAGCAAATGCTTGTCTTTTCCCCTAAAAGGGGAAATGTCTCCTCTTATTTTTAATTTTAGTGTTAGGGGTGGGCATGAGTGAGTAAGTGAAGGCAGAGCAAGCAAAATAGTACACACAGTCCATAAAAGGACTCTGTAGTGTACAGGTTCTTTCACAAATGTAAATACTACTTAAACTCCTTTTCAGTACTCCCATTTCAATACTCCAATACTTTTAGTCCTGTGAACCCATTTTAAAACTGATCACACAATAAAAGGGTCAGTTACATTTATCCAGAGACCACCTTTTCAGCCAATAGATAAAACCACATTGTAGACTTTGTATACTACTTTAATCTGATTTTAATTAAAAAGATAACGATGGCATACATTGCTATGGCCATTGTCTCTCTCACTCGCTCATGAGTGTATATGTACACACACACACACACACACACACACTCTGACCCTGGCAAACATAACTTCTCTTCATGGTGGTTTCAGTAAGTTATTTTAGCCTTGTTTTGCACAAACATTATCAAAATTAGTCCAGCTTGCGTCACATAAGTCACATAAGTCTTGCAAAGCTATAATAATGAGCAAACTACATCCTGGGTCAGTCATTCTCATTCCCAGGCAGCCACCATACCAGTCACTGTCAACTACATTGCTGTCTGTGTAATTATCTGTCAGCTGTAATAAAATGAGACTCGCTGTGATGCATTTCAGTTCATCTTCACACAAATGCTCATTTGCTAGCTAGCTGATCTAGCAGTCCTCCACTGTCCAAATCTGGCTGCCTGCCAGCATTAAAAAAGACTGCTTCAAACTACCATCAAAGCTTTTGTTTCTTTTCCCACTCTGGCCATATCTAAAACTTTACAGTTTTAAATTTGCAAGTTTCCTGCACCATTCCACCCACAAGCTATAAGGAGTTGATCAAGTAAATTATGGGCTCCATGGAGTAGAAAGTCCACATATTGAGTGGTCAGGTGTGCAGCAGTTCTTTCTTAGTACACTCCTGTTGTGGTTTCCTTTAACAGGGGGTGGCATTGACCATTTGGTAAAATAAAATTTGGTTCATTCCTTTACATTAAAAAACTAAATAAATGAAAGCAGCCTTAGGTAATTGCCTTGTTTGCTTATGCGCAAGGCTGACCATAATCTACAAGGGTGCTTTTATAGTCTGCAGGTGATGCATGGCATTTATTAGGGACTCATTCTTTGGAAATGTGTAATTCTATGAAAACAGAATCTGAAGTAGCATAATCTTTAACACCTTTGTTAAATTATCAGTTAAGACAAAGGCACACGTACATTAAGTGCAACTTAGCTGAGCAGATGGAAACTCTAAATATAGCACCTATGCCCTTATTAGATGAAGTTTGTAAATGCTTAATCACCCATATCCAGGCTTATACCCCCAATAAAATGAGTGGTATCAAAACCTGTCTGATACATTTGGGAAGCTTATCTTGGCACAAAAGACCTTGTAGGGTCATTAGGTTAGTAACTGTGGGCAGAAAATCTGCCTACTATTTTGTTCCATGCATGTGTGCCTTATAAATTTTTGTCAGTGTATCTTGTGTGTACTGTACAAGCATTAAGGTACGTAACTCTGCATTTCAACCCCCCCCCTTATCAGAGTGTTTGTCTTATGTGCTGACAATATAAGCAGCTTCATATAAATTGTGAAGTGAGAAAGCATTTATATGTAAGACTAAGAAATATTAAGCATAACTATGGCACAGGGGGTGAGGTTGCTTGCTGTTGAACAAAAGTCTGGTGGTACTGAGCTCATTCTGTGGCCTGTAATGCTATTGCAGGTATGGTTTATTTTATTTATTTTTTTCCTCTGACCGTCAATGTGGCACTTCAGGTTGTATAGGCTTCCTCTGTTCTGGGCATTCCTCCATGCTAAAGCAGAGGTTAACCAACGTCTGTGCTAGTCTTGCCTCATTTAAAAACTGATTATGGTTTGAGAAAAGATGTATACGCTTCAGTAAATAAAATGGTTATTGCATAGAACTCCCTGACTTTAGTGGCAGAATTGTGAAAGTGTCATGTTTACATCGAATTTTTTTTTTCATCTAACCCCCCATATATTTCAGTGTGTAACAAAAAAACTGAATGTAGTATTTCTCTGTTAACTGGTTGCGTCCAGTTTTACATTGTCTGTACTCTTAATTTTGTGTGTCTGGAATTTTATGCTTTCTTATAAGTTGCAGGACCTGATGCATCAGTTCGCTTGCTGTAGCATACCCTTATTATGTTGGTATTGATTGATAATTGATTGATTAGTGAGCAGTGCAAGCCAATTATTGTATAGTGTCAACCAACGATAAAACTTTTCCCTAAGGGTTGTTGATAAATGGCTTTGGATACATTTAGTTTTAATTTCCAATAATGCTGTAGTCTTCAGTAGGCTGTAGAAGTCTTCCAGAGTTGGTATTGTGTTTGTATTCCATCTTCTTGTTATACACTTCCTTGAAATTGCAAGTATAGTCCATACTAAATACATGTTTGACCTATTCAAATGAGGACCTTTGTTCACATTTAATAACATAAGAGCTTTAGTTAAATAAAATGATTCAGTAAATAAAACTTCTAGAAATTAATACCATTCCAAAATGGCTTAATTTTAACACAATCGAAAGAAAATGTGGCTCCAATCTGCATTGTGTACTTGCTCACATCTCCAACATATTTCTTTTATGGAAGAACTAATTTTACTGATTCTGTATGGGGTTAAGAATGCTCTGTGCAAGCATTTCCAATTAAAAACTTTCCAGTATTGTGTAAAGGATGTATATTTTATCAATAATATATTTGTTTTCATATCTTCAGTTAACTGTATTGAATGTCCTTTTTGTTATATTTTTCCAATATGAGGTTTTTGCATTGTGTTTTATCAATATTTTGTAAAAATTTTTAAATACGGTTTCCCATGTCAGTCATTGTATATGATTTCATATATGTATTTTGTAAATTTTATGTATTTCTTTAAATGAAAGCTTAATTATTCTATTTAAATCTTGTGACTATGACTGAAGACTCTAAAGTTAGCCAGTCCTGTTGTGGAACTTTGTATGTTTGTATTACTTGCATATCTAAAACTTTTAGTTCTTAGATACATTTGAGCCAACAAACAAATTCTTTCTGTTACCAGGAATTAATAATTTCTATATATATTATGTGGAAAGTTTTTTGTGACTATAAATGATGTTAAAAGATCAAACCAGATTTTTAAATCTGTATTTGCATTAACAATTTCCCTAAATGAGGCAATGTAATAAATCATATGAGTTTTGTGGGTTTAGTTATGTTGTATTGCATGCCAATACATATGTGCCATGGCAAATTGTTTTTATCTGTTTGAAATTTTTTTGTAAATCAGATTCATTTATTGATATTACTGCAATTCTTTCCAATTTGCAGAGTAATTTGGACTTAACCATTCTGAGATTGTTTTAGATATTGATGCTTTTATTTATGTTTCTATATCAGGAGAGTTTAATCCTCCCTGTTTCATGGTCTGATATGATGTATTAAAGCTATTTTGTTTCTTTTGGGAAACGATAACAATGTTATTGGGTATGAATTTATTTCTTTAAGTATATTCCTTTCTGTTAACAGCTGTATTGCCAAGGCTATATATAGGATCTTGGACAGTAAAACCATTTTTATTAACTGTAGTTAGTCTTCAAATGTTAATATTATTTTGTTCCATTTTTCCACAGAGATTTTAATTCTGTTGATGATGATATTGTATTTTTTTAGACTAATTTATTATTATTATCCTTGCATAATTCAGTTCCTAGATATTTTAAGGTAGATTCTTGTTTCTCTATGATGTGATCCCCCTTGGTCTACGGTTCTTATTTTTTTTTTTATTTAAAAATAAAAATTTTGATTTTGCTTTATTGGAATGGAGTTCTGAAGTTGTGTAATTTGTCAGTTAATATATTTAATTCTTCTGATGTCTCTTGTATTGGATAATGTTAGTAATATGTCATCCGCATATAGCATTACTTTAGAATTGTATTGTTCATAAACATCTATTCCTTTGATTTTTATATTGTTCTGAATTGAATCTGCCAATATTTCTATAGCTAGAGCAAATGGAATCGGTGATATGGGACATCCTTGTTTAGTGCCTTTTATTATATGTATAGATTCAAAGGTAAAAGGACCTAACTTGACATATGCTGAATTATTTGTATATATATTCTTTAGGAGATGAACAAAGGATGCAGGAAATTCAAATAGCATTAGGATTTTGAATAACTAGTCCCTATTTAGGGAATCAAAGGCTTTCTCTCTAAGCCAGTTGGAGTGTTTCTTTATTAACATAATCTATAAGAGAAATTATCCTTTTAATATTGGCGTGTGTGTCTCTGATATAGAAGTCCAGTTTGAGCATTATTTATAGTTTTGGATAGTGGTATTTTCATTCTGTTAGTTAATGTTGTCATAAATATCTTAGTCTTTTTATTTAATAATGATATAGGTCTGTATGAGGTACAGAGGTTTGGGGATTTGTTTTCCTTTAGGATTGGTGTGATTAAGGAATATCTCCAAGAGGGTGGTATTAAAGCTTGTGGCTGAATTTCTAGTTGAGTTTTATGGAAGAGGGATAGTATCTTTGAAAGAAAAAGTTTATATATTTCCATTATTATGCCATCTATACCTGGAGCATTATTTTTACCCTCTTTTATTGTATCTGTAATTTCTTTGTAGGATATGGGTGCTTACAGATCTAGTTTTAATTTTTCTGGTATTTTTTTATATTGGAACATTTTTCATCTAGATTTAATTGATCAATATGTATATTTTCTTTTTGGAAATATTCCGTATAGTGATGTCTATAGGCATCAAGAATGTCTCCTATATCCAAGGCTTTTTTCCCTTTCTTTTCATGGAAGATACCATTAATGTTATTCACTTTTAATTGTATTTTGATTCTTGTGGATAATTTATGTAGATATTTGGGAGAAGTGGCCAAGGTTTAATTTTTAGGTTTTCTAAAGCTAATCTAGTTTTATGTGTTAGAATTTTGTTGTATTTATTGTTTAATACTTAGACTTTCTTTTTCATCTCCAAATGATTTTGATTTTCTTCAGCTTTTACTGACAAAAGTTTGGATTGTAGATATAAAAATTCAGAATCCCATTCTCTTTTATTTATATATATATTGTGTGTGTGTGTGTGTGTGTGTGTGTGTGTGTGTGTGTGTGTGTGTGTGTGTGGTGTGTGTGTGTGTGTGTATATATATATATATATATATATATATATATATATATATATATATATATATATATATATATATATATATATTGTGTGTGTGTGTATGTATATATATATATATATATATATATATATATATATATATATATATATATATAATGTGTGTGTATGTATGTGTATATGTATGTATGTATGTATGTGTATATATATATATATATATATATATATATATATATATATATATATATATATATATAATATACACACCAAGTTACGGTTTTACCATATATGTAAGCTTTTAATGAGTCCCATACCATTATTTTATTTATCTCTCTGGTGTAATTAATATCTAAAAAGAATTGTAATTCAGATAACCAGGGTTTGAACGCTTTTTAATCTTAGTTGTATATGCTGGAATTTTGGAGTTAAAGATTAATGGTTTGTACACATTTTGAAGTTTTAGTATCAATGAATTGTGGTCTGAAAAGGGGCAGAGAGTGATTTGAGAAATTAATGAGTTTAGAATGTAAGTCATGGGTAGCAAATATTTTATCTATTATAGTTATATTTTATCTATTATAGTTTGGGTACTAAATCTGTGATCTTGATGGGAAAACAATAAATATTTATCTTTAAATTTTAAAATATCTATAAGATGAAATGATTTTACCCATTTGTTTTAAAAGCTGTTGATACAGCAGATGTACACAGCAGTCTTTTATTTGTAGTTTCCGAAATATCACATATATACATTTAGTTTCATCCTCATATTAAGTTGCCTTTATAATTATTGGAAATGAAATCAGTGTTTTTTTTTTTTTTTTTTTTTAACAATTCCTGTTCCAATGCCTGGGAACCAGTATAGATTGGCTAGGGTCCATATTCTGTTATTATATTTAACTATTACTAATGCCATAATGCCTTCTTTATCTTCATACTTTATAAATGATTTCTGGGTTAATCACATTTGTTTTCCATAAAATTGTTACCCCTTTTGTCTTTGTCTTGCAAGTGGATTGCGTCAATATCATATATTCCTTAGGATTCCATTTGTAATTTTCATTTGTTTTGAATTGAGTTTCTTGAAGGAAGATAATTTGTGTTTTTTCAGTTTTAAATATTTCAGATTTGCTAGGATTGTTTAAGCCATCGGTATTTAAAGATAATAAAGTTAAATCAATCTTGGGTAATTTAGACTATGTATTTTTTGTTTTATTGTGACTATTACTATAAAGTAATGTTTGAGCTTTTAAAGGAAATTATCAGTTTTATACTTTGAGTGTTTACCAGTAAAGTAATGTTTTGGTCAGGCATATTAAAAATGATTGTGCGAAATAGTTTTGTTAAGATTTATTAATTTAAATTTAAGATCCACACTAGCCAAGGAATAAAAATCATTCCTTTCTGTCATATCATTCCTAATTATTCCTAAGTCCATCAGATTATCACTCGTACCTTGACAATCCAGAATATCTGAGCTCCATATATTGAATTATCATATGGAGAGCATTTGTAATATGAATAAGCAATATTTATATTATTTTTAACAGATATATAGTACTATTGTAGATTATACAGAATTCTAATACAATATAAACATCTTATTGTATAAGCAATTAATATTTATATGAAAGATAGATGACAAGCAATTCAATCATAGTAAAGTAGGATGCATATTGTATAAAACCTCAGTAAAAGAGTATAGCACACAGTTATTTAACACATTCACCCTTTACTGATGTCTTTCAAAACTTGTTACTTAATATAAATAGATGGTAATAATATTTATACCTATACCTAATGTTTATAATACAATGTATTTTACTGGATATATCAAAAGTTATATTTCATTGTTTGCCAACATTAAAGTAATCACTTTTTGTTGCTAACTTACTTTAAAGCATCAGGTTTGTTTTATGTGAACGTTGATGAAAGTGCATTTTAATTATCCGTGCATTCCCCCCCCCCCCATTTCCTACATATAAGGATTTTCATATCTGCCATTTCTTATTATAAAATGTATGAAATTATAGGTTAAAAACAAATTCACTTATTGTGATTAATGATTACAAATTAATTCCCTTTCCATATTCATAAATTGCCGTTTTATGGCATATTCTGAAAGTTTTTAGATTTAACTGGCAACATTCTATTTTTTATAATCGGCAAAGGTTCAGCTGAGTGTCAGTTTAATAATATTTGTTCAGAATCTGATTTGTTACATTCAGTGACATTCCTAGTTCAGGCTTCTATTGTTTTCCGTGAACAACTTTGTCAGTTTGTCATGTATAAAACATTGGTTACCTTGGTAACAGCTTAAGTATTATGTATGGTCAAGATGGGTTACAAAACCACAATTCAAGTTAAAGCAATTATATGACTTATGTACATTTACTTGTATGAGAAAATCATCATGCTTCCCCTTGATGGTTCAGTATAGTATATGTTATTTATGACTAGTTAAAACAGTAGTGTTATCCTACACAAGCCCATGTTATTAAACTGAGTTTTAATGTAATTTGTTCAGAATAGGATTGTTAAATGCTGTGGCATTTCAAGTTCTGGCTTCTATTGTTTTTCTTGAACAACTTTCTCAGCTTGATGTCCTGTATAAAACAGTAGTTAAATTGGTAACCGCTTAAGTACTTTGTATGGTCAAGATGGGTTACAAAAGCTACAATTCAAGTTAAAGCAATTACATGACTTGTTATGCATATTTACTTATATAAGAAAATCATCATGCTTCCCCTTGATGTTAATGTAGTGTGTGTCAATTATGACTATAAAGACAGTAGTGTTACTATGCACAAGCCCATTCTGTCTTTAATATCTAAATTCAGCAGACTGCTTCATCTTATATGACTGTTATATATTTGTCCATATTGACTAAAATCATACATTACATATTGTTTTTTTGTTTTTTTTTTGGCTATATCTTAGTTATTTGAGACACCACAAGCTGTAATACTTATTCTTATTATTAGCTCCTTCCAAGCGTGTTTATACAGTCCATAGACTTTAAATTATGAGACCCTTCTAGTTTTTTATGTGTTGTAAGTACATTTCCATCCTTACATACACACACATCAGTACTTCAGGCACGGGCAACAATGCCCATCCAGTTTTGCCAGAGTACCATTCACTAGTTCATGTGATGTGTTTCCAGGCTGTTCTTAAAATATCCAAACCAATATTTGTCCAGTTCCATTTTACAAGCCTGTTCCATGCAGTGGCCACTCTTCCAGTGAACCACTCAACACACCTTCCATTCCCACAGATATTTCCATGAAGGAAATCCTGATGACTCTCTACCACTTCCCGGCAATACCAAACACCCCTAGAATCGGCTATCCATTGCCCAACACATCCAAGCAAGCTCACCTCCCAGATCACTGCAAAGGGTACTGCACAAGACCAAGTGCCCTTAGTCTTTTACATAAGAGTGGAAGTCTAAGTTACTGTGAGTCCTTAATGTGTTTGGACCAAAATACATTTTAAATATAAAATTGTGCTTATTTATTTATTTTATCAAGAATCAGCCTAATTAGCTAAACGAAGTGTTATGAGACCATCAATATGTGTACATGTTTAAAACAGCCCTTTTATTTATATATATATATATATATATATATATATATATATATATATATATATATATATATATATAAAATTTATTTTTTTTTTAACCAAAAACTTCATTGCCGAGAATTATCTCAGAGGCTCCTCAGAGCAGTTAAACATTATCGTCACTCTGTTACCATAGCAACCTGGGAGCCTCTGTTTCTGTTAGTGTGTCTGTGTACTGCATACCAGAGGCTGGTGATGCACCTGAAGGAAAGCTTCATTTCACTGCAACTTCAAGCCTTAATTCCCTCACTTTCAGTGAGGCAGCAGCCAGGAAAAGAATGGAGAGCAAACGGATAAAAAAAAAAACCTCCCAACAAGCTGCCACAACAAGGGAGAACACATTCTTTAAGCCTTCCCACCTCTCACTTGGCAGCTGTAAAAACTATTCTCTTCCAAAATATCCAAAATCACTGTTTTTTTATCCACCCCCTTCCCCTGGATCCAGGCTAAAACACCAGATGTCTCTCTCTTCCTAATACACAAGCATCAGTAAGCCTCTATCACAAGCCGCAACCCACAACTTCCCGGAGATGAAAACTGCATCTACACACACCATGTCAGGCTTAATCAAACAGCACTTGAAGCTATGATACCTGCCATAATTGATATTAACTATGTTTAGACAGAATAATAATATTTGTACTAGCTGCCAGACACAGCTGCATCCACGCACACTGTATCAGGATTGATCAAACAGCACTCATAGCTGTGACACCTGCCATAATTGATATTAACTATATTTAGATAGAATAATGATGGCATTTGTACCAAGAGCTTGCTACTGTTATTTAACCAGGATGTAGATAATTTTTCTAAATCATACTTTAACTGAAGAAGGCATTAGTCTCCATGACACCATTTTTTTTTTCAAAGCACTCTACTGTTACTGCTGTTATATATGTTGTTAATTTGTTACATTTGAGTCTGAACTCTGAATGGTACCTTGTTGAATTAGTTAATTACTTATATAAGTAAAATCAATGAAAAATGAACAAGGTAAGTATTCATTGAGTTCAAGTAGGGGAATAGAAACTTTTATGTTTGTATTGTATGTTGCTTTGTTTGGCTTGTATATAATGTAAATAGTAACCCATCTTGACCTACCTTTTGTTTGTGAAGAATTATTGGACACACTGAACATTCTAAATCATTACTGTTTCTCAGTTGTTTAAGAAACCCTCCTTTTTTTAAAAATAAGAACAGATGACAAGTGATGTACCATATCAGTTGATGTTGTGTCTTTCGGCTTTTCCCGGTTAGGGGTGGCCATAGCGGAACTCCGGTCCGCTAATGATTGGCAGTAGATTTTTACGTGCCGAGTTGCCAACTCTGACACACATCCTTCAACGAAGGTATGCCCATTCATGCATGTCTCCACACAGAAAACACTCTAGCTGAGAATCGAACAGGACAACGCTACCACAGCACCATCACCACAGCTACCATATCAGTTGATGCTTTGTCCAAAAAAAAATAAATAACTCTTGCAACTACATCTCTCAGCTATCTTGGAATCTGTTTTTGTTTCTTCTTTATAGCATCAGTCCAAGGATTTGTTAATTTTATTATTTTAAGAGTAGGGGCCATCCATTCTGTTTCTTCTGGGATAGACGCTATGTTTTTGATGAATATAGTATCTTCTTCTGAGTCATTAAAGCTTCTCATCTCACTGGCAAAAAGTATTATCTTGGCTGGAAAGGCCAGCTGTGCTTTAATTTTTTGTTTCAACAGTTTTATTATTGGCCAGACTTTTTTCCTTTGTTCTAGTATTCTGGAAGAATAATCATTGTCAAACCTTTGATTTATATTTTAAGGGTGATTTTCTCCAAGGAGATTTTAATATTCGTTCCTTGTCCAGAAATGAAAGAAATTTTATAACTGTGGATCTAGGAGTATTTGAGTTAGAATCAGGTTTCCTCAGTGCTCTATGTGCCCTTTCAATTCCAAATGAAAGTCCCTCTTACAAGTCAAAAAATTCAGTAATCCAGGTTAAGAATGAAATAATGTCTTCACCTTCAGTGTTTTCAGGCAGACCAAAGATCCTTATGTTGTTTCTCCTTTCCCTGTTTTCTAAGTCATCTATTTTGTTAAGCAGCAATGTATTCTGTTTAAGCAGAAATCCTTTTTGGAATTCTTCCTCTTTGTCTCCCTTCAATGTCATTTAGAGAAGTCTCTATATTTATTGTTCTATGGTTTTGCTGTAATGGTTCCTTAAGAGTATCAGTCTGTTTTTTGAGAATTTAATTTTGAGGTTTTCTAAGTCATTTTTAAAGCCATCCATTCTCAAAGATCATTCCTGTAAGGTAGATATCATCAATTGAAGTTTTTTCAAAACAACATCTGTATGAGAATTCCTTGTTTTTCATATTCAGTGACTCAGTGTATCTCCAAGTTACTTGACAGGAAAATGTTTGTACAGCTCCACCAAAATTGATATTTATGTAGTTTAGTAGTTTATCTACAGATTTATGATGTTTTAAACTTGAAGATAATAAAAAAATTCCTATATTATTATACTAGTGTATCGAGCTCTCAAAATTCACTGCTCTCAGTTGGCCATCTAGGCTCTGCACACACCCCCCCCCCCCCAGCCTTACTGTTTTGGGGTAGAACAAATGGCTAATTAGTCATACTGATGCATGTGACACAATGGCATAAAACACAATAATGATCAAACCTTTTGTCATTCTGTCCCATGGTTATCTGTCAGGAAGCTGTGCACTTCATTAATGTCTGAGGGACAGTTATTAAAGTGAAC
>NC_056728.1:491529034-491544034 GCF_019279795.1 Protopterus annectens | reverse complement strand
GCCGTAAATGTGGGCATAAAACCCTTCCTCAAGTTATACATCTTGTGCAACATGGAAAAAAGTAGGACATTTAAGTGCATTTTTTTTAATTTGTGAAGCTTTTGAGCCTAGGAATTTGAATATAGGAATAAAACCATTATTAAAAAGTTTGTTTACAGAGAGGGCTGGATAAAGTTAGTCACAGGAGACATGGAAAAATAAGGTAGAGGAAGAGGAATCTTCTGTGGTTTCTTCCTCACTTCTTCAACCCCTCCTGAGGTTCCAGGGACTGCAACTATCCTCTTTTAATTTTATAGCGGTTTCAGGGACTCTGTCAGAAAACTGTTGTACCTCAGAGATGTCTCGCATTGAGGTTGCTGAGGCTGCAAATGTTTCTCTTAAGAAAAGATTGAACAGCGTTTCTTTTTGCTGAACTTTAGTTGCCTTTAGCCATGGTGGTTAATTTCTCAACCTGTATCATTGAACTTTGATTGGAAGAAGATTGTATAGGTGTTACTAAAACCTCAAATTGAAGTGGGTGTCCTTTTTCTTCCCTCACTAGTTATAGAGCTGCAAGATTCATTTCCCTTCATCTGGATGCCACTTCTGGTTACCTTTCTAGTGCTGGTAGAATCGAGTAGTTATCCTAGCACAGGCTCCTGTGTCAACATTAGTATTTCTTTTGGTTCACTTGTCAGCTGTTCCAGTGATTTTCATGTAGCCTCTGTTTTGAACTTTTTGGCACAGTGTGCCACTAAATCTAGTGGTCATCTTCATCAAGAAGTTGATCCCATCCACCATTTCTGTGTCCTTTGTGCCATTTATGGTATTTTTTACTTGGTATACTGTGTGCTGCAAGTAGGGGACTTGACATCATGCTATTTGGTGCCAAAACTTTGTGTCACTGGTCTACTTGACACTGGTGTTAGTGCATCATTGCAGGTGTTAATGGAGTAGGCTTTTGTGCAGCCATCCTAATTGACTGACCAGTCCTTGGACTTAACAGTGGCCTGTGGACACCAGTGGATCTGAAATTTTAGCTCGCTGATATCCTTGCCAGGGAGTTCATTTGTGGATGGATAATATAGTGATAGATTTAACATATCCAGCATTGAATCTTCTACCTCCTGCTTGGACAGTTCCCCTCTGAGTGGTCCTGGGAATAAATACTGCAAGAGCAAACACACAAACTCATCTGTGGAGTCTCCCACCCACCCCAGATAACTATATTGATAATGGGTAGGATTTCTAAGTATCACCTCTTGAAGACCCCCAATTTGAAGACATCCCCAAGGTTGTGCAGTAGAAAGAGGCTTGGCCTGTTGACCAGTTCTCACCATTGGAGGGAAATCTGTGGGATACTTTCCACTCTATACCATCCACCTCTTGGGAGGCTATCCCTGCTAACAAGATGATTGTGCTTTGCCTGCTGATTGCATTGCAGGATGCAGTTGTACTGCCTACACCAAGGAGATTGGGTATGATCTTCTGGTCTCCCAAGATTAGGGAATCTTGTAATAAGAATGAACTGGCTGACTTCTTAGTGGTTGCAGTGGCCCTGTGCAAAGAACAGTCAGATGAAAGTTCATTGGTCCAACTGATGAGGAATATAGAGCACTGGAACATTCTTAAGCATGCCTGTCCATCTAATATATTTTCTAATAGGGGCATACTTACAACATGACTCTTGCAGTCAACTTTCAGTGTAAGTTAGCAGATGAGATGTATCAAAAATAAAATGCGACCTGTTTACACAGCAGGGCAATTACGTTAATTTACATTAAAGTTATTTCCCTGCTGTGTAAACTGGTCTCATTTTCTTTTTAGTTTTACTTGTATCTTGGTGAGGACTGGTTAGAGTCCCATATGATAACAAGGTCTACTGTTTCAAACCTGTCCATATGAGTTGCCCATATTGACATTTGATAGAGCAGCCCAAGCAACTGGGTCAGTGTTTACCATTCAATGATGTATGTGGCTCAAACATTGCTAGTTTTTTGCAAGCTTTTTTTTTTTTTATTTATTTTTTTAACAAGAAATCTCTGTTATAAGTAATGATTTTAATAAAATCATACATTTATATAAATGCAAACCATATCGACATAATTTTAGTTGCAGTCACTGTCAGTCAAAACATTGCATAACTCATTCAAATCCTGCCTTCTTTTAAACCTCATTCCTCATCTGAATGTGTTGTGTTCCCACAATTTCCATTTTTCTTCTATATAATTTGCTTCTAACCTTTTTTTAAAGATCCCGTTTCTGGTTTTATCTCTTTTACTCGTATTCACTACTTCTAGTATAGTTTGTATAGACTTTGATTTCCATTTCCTAGTAATTGCTTCTTTTGGCAGCTAGCCACCATAATTAGACTCGGCAAAGCCTTACGGAATCTGAATTGCCTAGACATTTGTATCCTAGTTCAAACATAATTTCCTTAATCATACCAGTTTTCTCACCCATTATTTCTGATAGAGTACTCTGCAGGGAATTGTTAGTCTGCCAACTCATTACACTCATAAAATATGTTCCCATTTACCTCTTTCTTCCCCATCACATCTCCAACATTTGCTGTTTACCTGAGGAATAATTCTTTGGAGACGTCTTTGGGTATGAAAATACCTATGTATACTCTTCCAAGCAAAGATCCTAAATCTTCTAGACTTTGTTGCATATTTGAGAGACTTGCATATATCCCAGTTGTTTCTTTGTGAATTGCTTGTCTGATCACTCTCTTCTTAATCCTTTCTAACCTCCTCTGATTGATTTTCTTATAGTTATCGTACACTATTTTTATATTCTCTACTAATCATTCCTTTTTTAACAGTAGCTTTTGTTCTAGATTCTACTAAAACCTCTACCAGTGCTGATCTTTTGCTTAGGGTTTGCCTATACTCTGATATGGAAGGATTTCTAGCCTGTAATCCAAATGCATTCTTTGCCTCTTCTCTTTTACCTTTCCCTCTCTAATTTATTCCCAATACCTTGGTTCATTTGCCAGTTATTCTCCAATAAATCCCAGCCCATTCTTGCATATTGTCTGTATCCCTAATTGCAGTCATTGCTGTCTGCAAAATCTCCTTTCTCTATTCCCATGTTGGCTTAGTTCTTGGGATAATTTGTGCTACTTTTTGAATACAATATTCTGTATGGTTATTGTTCTCCTTAAGATCTGCATCCAAAATCCCAGTCTCTTTGTTTTTTGAGCTTCCCACCTTTTTTTGTCATCGTCCCTTTCCACTTTGAATTATAGGTTTTTGCTTGTGCTTTGTATAGGAGCCTTAACTGTGAAGCTCTGAAATACCCCTTCAAATCTGGTAATCCCAGACTGCCTTGTTCTATTGGAAGAATCAGCTTATCCCACTTGACTTTCCAATTTTCCCCTCTCAGATAAAATCCTTCAGCTCTTTATTAATTTCTATCCACAACTTTTCCTCTGGTTTATAAAAATATGCCTGACCTGTATATAAAACGAAAGGGACTGCAAACATTAACTGCTTGTATCTTGCTATCCATATCCATAGCAAGAGCTTCCAGTTTCTCAGTTTTTGTATTCTCTTTTGTTTAGTCTCTTCCCACATATCCTTTACTGCCACATCACAACCCTTTTTAATTCATACTCCCAAGTACTTAATTTTATCATGCCCCCCCAAATATGGATATTGTTAAACCAAATTGTGTGTGTGTACATAATTTACAGCTATTGCCTTTGTTTTAGCTTCATTTTGTTTCCTGAAAAGATTTGTTTCACAACACTGAAAAGCCCTTTTCTGGTTTTACCATTTATAAAATAATGTCCTCTGCAAATAGTCAGCTTTTCTTGGCTACCATACCAATTACATTGTTAAATTTATGAGACCCTTATTTTCTTTGCCAGTGGTTCTAAATAAACTGCAAATAACAAAGGGGAAAGAGGATAATCCCCCTGCTTGGTTTTTCTGCTCAAACAGAAATTATCAGAGAGGAACCCACCCACTTTAATTTTCACTTCCGATCCCTCATCTAGTTTACTAATCAATCTTATAATTTTATCGGGGAATGCAAATGCTTCCAATTCCCTGCTCATAAACTTCTAGCTTTCTCTGTCAAATGCATACTCTGCATCAAGACCCACCAACAACAGTGGTATTTTCTTACATTCTGCTTCTCTCGGGATCATCACTTTTATCTTTATGTCCAATGTTTGCCTCCCCTCCACTATAAGCTAGGGAGGAAATACAAAAGTTTGTCCAACAAAAAGTGAGTTATGAAACCGAATGAAATTCTGCTTCTTGTTCTTCTGGTAATAAAGATCACAGAGGGGACTGTGCCAATGAAACCTTCTTTTTCCAGTGTTTTAACAGAAAATGCCTGAGAGGCAGAGAAAAAGCACAGGAATTGACTAGAACAACCAGGAGTACATTGGAAATGAAGCAGAGACTGGATCTGGGTAATGGAGATCAACAGAAATAAAACTTGTAAGTCTGAAATTGACAAATGTGGGATTGTAAAGCGGTAATTATAATTGTGAAATATAACGGAACAGGAAAACCTGGAAATATTGGGCTTTTTGGCTTTGTTAAACTTGTAAGGTAGTCCTTTTGTTTTTTTTTTTTTTAGCCAACCCCAGCAGCTGATAACTTAACTTACCCAGCGGAGTATCTTAAACTTTCTGTTGAAGCCATCTCCTACCTTATATCCATCTTTATAAACTGCTCTATATCCACACACCAAGTCCCATCAATCTGGAAAATCTCGCAATTTATCCCATTACACAAAGGGGGTAACTCAGGAGAACTGTCCAGCAATGGGGCTATTATAGCGATCTTCTCTCCGTTATCCAAAATATAGAAAAATGCATTCACTTAAAACTTCTGGACTATCTCTAAATTAGCAGTCTTCTATCCAAAACTTGCCATAGATTTCATCCCTACCATAGCACTTCTACTGTCCTGCTGAGCTTTACTAACAATGTCAATCAACACCGAAATGAAGGCAAATTAGTTTTTTCTATCGTTCTTTCCCTGTCTAAAGCTTTTGACACAGTCTCTCATAGCTAACTCTTAAATGTACTCTCTGAAGTAAAACTCGAGTCATTCTACACTTGCATGTTTCCAGGATTTATCTAGCTTTTCACAACAGCAAGCTGTAAAATGGCAAGACCTCTCTCCTCTATTGCCTTTCACTTTGCGAGTTCCACAAGGATCTATCCTGGGTCCCTTACCTTTCATTTTATTTACTATTAATGTTCACACTGCTACTCTTCATGACTCCCTTGCACAGTATGGGGACAATTCTACTCTTTTGTATGCTGCTCCATCACTCCAACTACTACTAACATAACAGTCCTTCTCTGCAGTGGAGTCATGGCTATCTCATTCACAGCTTATTCTTAACCCTAACAAAACTAAACTCATGCTTTTGTAACCCACAAGTCACAGGACCCACCACTGCCTTCTAGATCTCATCTGTAGATAATACCACTATTTCACCCATATCCCAAACTAAACTTCTAGGTGTGATTATTGAAGATAACATGAAATTTGGCATTCCTATAGCCCAGACACAGTAAAGAAAGTACACAAAAAAACCTTGTCACCCTATAAAGAAACAAACAATTTCTAATCAATTGCAAAAAAGCTACCACTGCAAGAAACGCACCTTGTCTCTACACTCCTTTCATGCTTCACCCATTCTGACCAGTCTAAAGAAATCAGATTTAGGAAAGCTAAAGACTTGCTACAATGAAATATCAAAGTTTGCCACAGATTCTGCCTATAGATCTCATCACTGCTTGGCACTGAACTGCCTCATCTCTTATCTTATACCCAGATTACTATGGCCCATAGGCTATTAAAACATCCTGAAAAAAAACCCTGCCCTCCAAAACCTACTACAACCTTACTCTAGTAATTGTGTCTTGCATTCTAGTAATAAATTGTTACTAAATGCAACCAAAGCCAACAATGCCGCAGGCGACTCAATTACATAGCCAAAATCTGCAACACACTTCTAAATCTGCTAACTCTACATACTTAAAAAAATTACTCAAAACCCCATTAGCCGGTACATGGCTTGTATTTGTGCACTAGCTCTGGTTAGGATACACTAATTCTTTATCTGCTTCACCCATCTGTCTTATCCGACATTCCTGGCATATTTTGTACTGTATCCCAACTATGCCTATTCCACAGTTTTTTCAAACCTTTCTAGTTTGTTCTGACAATACCAAGACTTGCGGTTTACGTGGTATTGTCAGTGTTTAAGAACTTATAGAAGACAATTGAACTTTATTTCACTCTTGTTAAGCTTTAAAATATTAATAGTATCCCTCATCTGATTTTGTAGCCTTTAAACTCTTGTTCATCTCTTCCTTGTCATGTTACTTCTCTAGCACATAACATGCATCACTGTAATCTTTGTTAAAGTTTGTAGGTGAGGAATTATGGAATGCAACCATGTTTGTTTTCTCCCTTAAACATTGTCTTGTATTTCTAACTTTGCACACTTTGCTTTTAATTAATTCTATAAAGAATATCTTTTGAAACTCTTTTTAACTATGGAAAATATTTTTATAATTTGACTCTGTGTAACTAGGTGGAGCTTTTTTTTCTCTGGACCTCTGCTGAAAAAGGACTGTTTGTGGAGTCTGACTTTCCCTGTAAACAAATATAAAATGAATGAGTAAATAAAATAAATAATGTTTGGAAGAATATTTACAAGGGGGGGGGGTTAACTGAGTAAAAGTTCTCAGTAGTAGTGTTTTTATAATGCATTATATAATCTGCATGCTGTAAAGTAAAGTGTTCTCCGTTATTTCTGAGCATAATGGGGATACTAAAGTAAGCAGGTGCCCCTTTTTTTCCTCCTTTCTCCTTGCTCAGTTTTAAGAAATCTGGGCATTGCAACTTAAAAATAGAAGAAATGTCTGGTCAAAAGAGCAGGATACAAGAAAACGGTTTGTTTTTTTTTCACCCGTGGATAGGGGAATGACCAAATTAAGGTCCTTGGCTTGCTCTAGTAACAAGTTGTAAGAGAAATCAAATTAAAAAAACATGGTCTCACAAATAGAGTGCTTGTAGAAGAAACTCCATCTTCTCGGAAACATGAGAACTGGATACAATCTGAAAAAGAGCAATAAGAACAGAATACTTATTCCTTTCAATGGCTGAAAGTGTTCAAGTGCTGTCCCAGTCTGGGAGAGTAATAAAGATAAAGACAAAAGCAAATGGCACTAGGTAGAAGCACAGACTGTACCATGCATTTTCTGTCTGGGGCAATTGTTCCTATTAGGAGGGTAAAACCTCAGTATTTGAAGATGTACAACATTTTGTGTGTTAGTATTGGGGGTGTATTTTTGTTTTTGAGGCCTTTCAGTAAAATAGGTTTTGTAAGATGTGACATAGGCTCAAATGGTTATGACAAACTGTATAAAATATTAAGTTGCCAATCATTAGTCTATACATGTAACACAAAAAGTTGGAGGACACACAAGCTGTTCCACATAAAAGGTGGGAATAATAACTTTTTTAACATAATGACACTTTCTGTATTTTAAATGTAAATGGTCTCAGATATATACAAAAAGAGTAGTGAACTGTATTAAAATGTAGAGTGCAAATAGATGTGTTACAGGAAATATATTTGGAAAGAAATGAATGTGTGAATTTGATAAAGGTTTTCAAGATGGTTATTCAGAGGAATACATGGGATAAAGGAAAATAGGAGTACTTATGTTAACTACAAGAAGAGCTCCAGCAGTGATTAGAAGAGGTTAAAAAAAGATGATAATGGTAGATTTGTAGTACTAAGGGGAAAGGGAGGAGGATTACACTGGCATGTATTAAAACTGCTATAATGAGCTTAAGATAAATTCTGGGAGAAATAATAAGCTTTCAGCAATGAATATTACTTGCAGGTAAGGATTGGCGCCGAAGGGATAATACAGCAAAGGAGGGCAGATTTTTGAAGAAATTTATGAAAATATTTGGCATGGAAGATATGAATTCAGTAGTAGGAGTTCAGAGTGAATTTACATACTCCCCAAGATACAAAAACTGGTCTAGATTACACAGAACAAATATTTCACAGGAACATGTGCATTTAATTAAAAGTTTTGATAGGCATCCAGTAACTATTTCAGATCACGCACTAATAACAAGTAAAATAAAAGGCAGGGTAATTAAATAAAAATGAGTCACTGGCACTTTCCCACCTATCTGTTGATAATAGAGAAATTTAAGGAATGGGTAGTAGAAATTATTGGAGAGTTATTAGAGAAGAAAGAAATTTCTTCTGAAAATATAGCTAGGAAATAGGATAAAATTTAAAGTGGAGTTTAAAATAGGGTAGAAATGAAAGAGAGAGATGGTTTAAAAGTAACAAGAAGAGGGACTGGCAAAAGTTAAAGTATTGCAGAATAGGGGGAATCTCCCAGAAGAATACTAAGAGCAACTGCAGAATGCTAAATGGAAATAGAGGGATTACCTCAATGATATGCATGAGTTTAGAAAGATTGCTTTTAAGCAACTGTTTTTTGATAACTCCAGAGCACAAAAACTTTTAGCACAATAGCTAATGGCAACTAAAAGTAGAAAGGGTTGTCGCTAAGCTTAAGGGGCCTATAACAAGGAAGATGGCAAGAGATCCTGTGTAGGTGCTAGAAATATTTTGAAAATTTCATGAAAGTCTGCATAAAGCAGAGAAATATGGAAATCAAGAAAAGGTACAGATGGAAATGTTTCCAGAAAAATTAAATATGCTAAGGTTAGAGGTTGATGATGCTCGGTTACTAAGGATAAGAGGAGAAGAGATAAACATGGTGATGTACAACCAATCTGCAGGAAAGTCTCCAGGAACAGATGGTATTCCTGTGAAAGTTTGGAAGCTGGAGGGAAAACCTAAAGAGCTGGCGGTTTTGTTCAACAGTGTTTTAAGATGAGGCGAAACAACATCCTGGAAGAAAGCGGTAGCGGCTGTAATGCCTAAAGAGGGTAAAGACCCATCATATCAGGCTTCATAAGGGCCCATTTCATTCCCAGACCCTGGTTATAAGCCTGAAAGAGGGGGGCCTTGTGAAACAGAGCTGGAATGTAGGGAGCTGTTTTTGGCAGATTAAACTTAATGCTGGGGTTTGAATGATAAATTAAACCTAAGCAGTGTTTTTTCACTTAGGGCTTGTAGGATTTGATTCTGATTTTATTATATTTTTTTGTTGTATTTATTGAATAATATGGATTGTCTTGAAGAATTTTTATTTATTTTTAAGATGGTTCTTTTAAATCTTTATTGTGATCCTAATGTGGTATTTGTGCTGATTTAGTTTTTCTGATATTTAAATGAGTCTTTTGTACTGTTTCATTCTCTGAAGTTTATGTTGTATTGTTTATGAACAGTAGTGCTTAGTCACGTTCATTTTATATTTCCTGGACATTTGTTTTTGCCTTTGGCATTTTGTATTTTTTTTTCCTTATTTTTTACACCTTCTTTGGTCTGGTTCTGTGTAAAGTTGAGTTAACTAGCGCCTGTAGTAGCAGATTGACTTGTATGGATGTGGATCATGAAGATCTAATATTATAATAGGTGCATGACTTCCTTTTCCTATGAGGGACAAGTGTACCACAAACCAATCTGTATCATAGCAATTGATTTAATCAAAATCCAACCGTGTGTAAAATGCTATATTTAAAGCAATAAAATCAAGCAATCTGAACGTATTCAGCCAATGAAAAGTTAAATTCACAAAGTATATTTACATGACCTTGTTTACATTAAAGAAAAGGCAACAATGTAAATGAATATCACCACATTTTTAATGAATTTCATTATGCTTTTATTGCCATAGAATCATATCAAAACCAGCTAAGGCGTTCTGCTTTGCAACTGAAGCTCTTCATTTTTGCACGTTTTCTATGACTTTCCTTTTTGATGCAGATCAACGTGGTATAACAAAGTACAATTTTTTACGTGAACTGCCTTCTAAAATATTGCCTTTGTTGCTTGATCTAAAGAGCATAGCTATGCTTGTAAAATCATTACTGGCTTACAGGATGCTTTAACTTTATAAAAATGCCTTGCAACTGTCACACATGCCCATGTAGGCAACATGTTTGAAGTTTTGCAAGATTGGTGCACATTGATCAACAGGTTGATTAGAGTTAGAATGAAAATTGAAATTGAGAAAAAAAGTCAGCAAAAGCTATCAGTTTGTGTAAAATTCAGTTATTGGCTAGCAATTACACTGTCAGGATGCTCCCAAAGAAGGCATTTGGAGAAAGTAAGAGAAAATCGGTCAGAAAAGTTGAATTAAAAATAAAATCTTGACTGGGAAGACTCTTGCAGCTTTTCAGCAAAAGCAATTCCAGTTTGAGCTTTGGTGTAGGAGATGACGTCTTGTAATTAAGAAAAAAAAGCTGATACACTCAGATGTTTTATTTATATATATATATATATATATAAAATTTCATTCAGTGTTTCACTTATCTTATATTCCAATAAACGTCTGGAGGAAGTAGAAGAAATGTTAGCTAGTCAGATGAACCGGTAAAACTACAAAAGTCATTGGTTGGGAAAGACTGGCTGACCATGAGACTTTTTAAGAAGAGAGATTGAAAAATAGCCAGGTTTTCTCTGTGTGGTGTCTTCTGAGATTTTCAGCTGTATCAGGGAAAATGGAAGGAACGGTCTGCGCTAACTTTATGAAAGTACAAGTAAAGTGCAGGTAAGCAAGTGGACTGGTGTTCCACAGCAGGATTTGTTGATATCTTGTTTTATGTTCTAAATCTGACCATGTGAATGCAGCCAAAACCTGTATTAATAAAGATGCAATTACACCAGTGAAAAGAGTTGCTCTTCATGAAACTGAGACATCTGTCTTAAAATTAGTTTTATTTGCTGTCTTAAAAATCAGTTGTTGAAACATTGGTAGTTCTTCACTAAAGTTTTTGTCAGACACCAACTTCGGAAACCAGCCCAAGTCTCAATGTTATTTTTGACATAATCTGTATTTGAGATGTGGGAATGCAAAGGAGTCAAAATAATCAAGTTGGAATTTCTTTGGGTAGTAGAATAAATGTTCTTATTTTCTATGTCATAATAAATTTCTGTGCCTAAAAACATTCGCAATCTGATATTCGCTGAATATGTGAAAAAGGCAGAACTGTTCATTTACAGCAGAAAACTTGTGAAATTTTGTTTCTTGACCCTGACACCAAAAAGATGTCAGTGAAAGTATATATGAAACCTTACTTTGCCAAAATGTTTGGAACTAAAAGTCATACTTTTTTTTTCCATTATCTAGGCTTGTAAATGATGGAGTTGCTGCTGCCCCCAATAGCTACTCCTTGGCTTGCTATTAAATATCAATAAAGTTTTAGTACCTAGTCCAGGAGAATAAATAAATCCATGTCCGTCTATGAATAATAACTCTGCTGTATAAGTATTGGTGGACTGTGTCCATGCCCTGTTCTTGAAGTAGGACCACAGGTCTTGTATGTTTGTTGCTGCCTGAAGAGCAGCCTTTAAAAAAGGCTACTGAAATACATTTGTTCCAAAAGTGCAAGGTGTATTTCAAATAAGCACGGGATGATTTAATCACACAGTTTGTCCCCAAAGATGATACATCCTGTCTTTGAGCCTTTCACAGAAATGATGAGTTTGCAGGGAGGATTTGTAGTTTACTGGAGGAACTTTGGAACTGACTGTAGGAGAATCCTGCATTAAGTAATTATCAGTATTTAAGAACTCGTACATTTTATAAATATTAACTTAAAACAAGTCTATCAGTTTGCTTGTAAGCTGCGTTTATCTCCAGTGAGGGCACTTAATTCTCTGAATCTGCTAAAAGCACTGTTAGTTTGTCCACATATTTAATCATGCACATTAGTACTACTTCTCCTGGTCCACATTCATGTTACTGCTGTTATTGTTGATTCTGAGACTTTTTTCAGGGCTCCATTTATATTTGAGATGTGTTGAAGAAAACTTGACTAGTCGTTGTGTTTAATAGGTGCCTTTAACCTTTGTCTCAAAAGTGGCTGTAGTGTTATTGGGGGGGGGGGGTTGAATATACTTCTTTTATATGTTGTCTGATATACTGAGAGGAAGTTGCAGCAGTAAGTATTAAATTGAGCTTGTTATTAAATTCTTTCAGTTTAAGTGCATTTAGCAAGTTAACCCATTTTAAAAGAAAAATTTTTTTTGTACTAAATTCACATCATCTTCAGGGAAAGAATATAAACTTAGATATGAAAATCATACTTTGGTCTCCTACAAATGCTCATATGTTAGTAACTTGCAACACACTTGTTCTAAATTGTAAATGCCCAACTCCCACCAGCCTGATCCTGTTTACTGAAGCTAATTGAATTGCATAACCATATCGGAGATCTAACTCTAACACTAAAACTACCTCAGTGTCCCTAACTGTAGCACGCATCTCCCAATCCCTAAACCTGAAGTTCCTGATCACTTCCTAAATGTAAAGCTAGTCTACCCAAACCTAAGCCCCCCCACTCCCTAAGCCCAAATTGCACAAATGATCACTGCCTAAAGCCCTAAACCTTTTACTCCCAGTCCCTCCCTGTAGGTGCTGCATTAACCTGGCTTGAATATAGTTTCTGTGTGTGGGTTAGGTATGACAGAGCCACACTGTCAGCATAGCTGTTACATATCACCCGAACATGTAGTAGTGTAAGATTTAACCCATGTGATCTACAAGGTGCCAAAGTTCCTGGCAATGAGGCCGTGTTCTTTGAGCACTTTGGACTTGGGCCCTTGTAGTAGACCTTGTTTACCTAGTGCTGGAAAGCTGTCTGATGACCTTGACCTCTGTCATGACAACTTTGGCTCTAATGAACTGTCCAACCTGATTGAAATTGATTACAGTACCGATCTTCAGTGTTCGTAACATGTAAATCTGTTTGTTGTTTTATTGTAGTCCTTTGTCTTCAAGTTTCTATGGCCTGTTTGGGAGGTCTCGTACCAGTACTTCCTATACTTAAACTGGCTTTTTTCACCTTAGTGTTATAGTTGTATACTGTTAAATGAACTCCCCTGAATTGTTCACTTACTGCAGGACTTCAAAGCATTTTCCTTGAGCCTGAAAATATCTATAATGCTTTGTGAATATTATAGTTTGTCTTAATGATAAATTGTTCTTAAAATTTGTATATGGAAAAATCTGCCATTATATTTTTTGAGTGACTGAACAGAAAAAAAAGGACCGATGTCCTCATTCATCATATCTGTGTGTAATGGTTTCTACTAGTAGTTTTATTGTCTCTTGAAAATGTCCATTAACTCACACTTGACATAGTTAGGGAATAAGACCAGTTCCTTACGTAGGATGAGTTTTCTACTAAAATATTTAAATTTACTTAAATGTAGTCCTTAAGGAAATCCCCCTTCCTAAATCTCGAAAAGTTTGTTGTCCCATTGTAGTGACTTGTCTCCACGAAGTATTAAATAATTCTGTAAATTGTGCTGTGGGTTTCCTTTACCACCGTTGCCAGAATGCACAGGAGGCAGTTTTAATTATACAACTCTAAAACCTTACTTTTTTCATGGCAGTAGTCACGGGATTCAGTTCAATTGCTTTGTTCAGCAGGTTGCTGCATTCACTGTTTTGCTTTTGAAGTGATTGTCAACAAGGTGTTAAGATTTCTCAAAAATTCTTCAAAATTCTTCCAGGTTGTGTTATATCAAACATCTACTTGGATTCCAACCATAGAATGATATAACATATCTTTTAAACCAAAAAAAAATGGTAAATCCACAACAGAGAAGTATTACAGCAGAATCCAGGATTTACATATTTAATAAATTAATTGTTTTATTTCTTAATATCTATTTTAACAGATTACACACTTCACAAAACTTCATCAGAATTAAAAAAATATTATGAAGATATGTATAAAAATAAAATAATGAATTCATGTGACCACATGTAGCCTTTCTGAAGTTAAGCATACTGAAATGCTAAGAATAAAGCAGCAAGTCCTTACCTAGTGATTAATCTCCATTTCAGTACATTTTTAATACTTACAGATTCAGTACTCCATACTTCAAGCCACAGGTGGTATTCAGTTTTTGTTCATTAAGTTGTTTCTTTTTTTCAAGCAGACTTTTTCTCTTCTTTGATCTATCTGAACAAGGTCTAATATGAAAAAGTGAATTTTGTAAATGAATTGTGTGATCTTCTTAACCTCCTTAAAAGTAACTTAATTTGTACACCTGTTCAAGTTTTATTGTCCAAAACATTTGTTTTAGCAGTGCTAACTCCTCGTTAAAGCTGTATTCATAATTTGATTAAAATAACTGAGTGCAATTAAATTTAAACTGGCCTCATTTTTAAATTAGTTTTACAAGATGGTAGCGCACTGATCAATATGTTGATTTGAGCTCTCCCAGTATGAAAATAAACTGTGAGGAAAGTACCATTGAAACTGCCAGTATGAGTAAAATTCAGTCACTGACTATTAATTGCACTGCTTGGATGCCAGCAAAAGTATACATTTGGAGAACAAGTAAGGAAGCCAGAAAAGGAGAAAAGAAAAGTCTGGCCAGGAAGAATCTTGCAAGATTTTCAGCAAAAAAGCAGTTTGGTTTCAAATTTGCTACAGGTAATTTACACTAATTCAGAGGGAAAAAAATAAATCAAATGCCCATGTGTGTATAATGAAATGCAACTGGGAAAATGGAGTACACTAACTTTTTTTTCTGAAGAGCTGATAAAATTTAAAAAAATGAGAGGTTGAACTGAAGAAAATGCTCGCTGGGCATGAAATTTGTCAAGAAGAACAATTTCAAAAAGTAGTTGAGTTCAAAGTCAGCACATTTTAGGATTAGGATTTCTGCTGTACCAAAGTATTATATTTATGAAATATAAATAAACATCTGGACCTGTGTTCTACAGTAGGATTTGTCACTTGAAAGGACACCCTGTGTATATGCTTCAAACCTGGACATGGAAAAAGCAATCTAGACCTAAATTAGTAAATATGTAGACATACAAGCAGAATGACTTGCTCAAGACAAAATTGT
>NC_056728.1:491499443-491526034 GCF_019279795.1 Protopterus annectens | reverse complement strand
CCCCCCTTTTTCTTTGGGTCTGCCGGGTAGGGGCCCCAATTTACTGGTGCCAGGCATTTTGTGAAGACTCTGGGTGCAGTAGATAAGCCAAAGGGCAGTGCAGAGAATTGGTAATGGGTTGAACCTGCAATGAAACGGAGGTATCTTCTGCAACTTTGTCTGATAGGGACATGCAGGTATGCCTCCCTGAGGTCCAACGTTACTAGCCATGCTTCCTTGCCCAACATGGGAAGTAGCTGCTGTAGTGTTAGCATCTTGAATTTGGGTACTTGTAAGTAAGTGTTTAGAATTGAAAAGTCCAGAATTGGTCTCCAGGCATTGTCCTTTCTGGGCACTAGAAAGAGTCTTGAGTAAAATCCTTGGCCTTGCTCTCAAGTAGGAACCAGTTGAATGGCTCTCATGTCCATGGGAGCTGTAATTTGCTTTTGTGCCTCTGTCCATTGATTTTGTGGAAGGTTTGGCATTCCACTTTTCATTGGCAAGGTGTGAAAGTGGAATCTGTATCCTCATAAAATTATGTCTAGGACCCATTTGTCCTTTGTGACAATGTGCCAGTTGTCTGCAAAAAGTGCTAGTTTTCCCCCCAAGGGGGCTGCCAAGAGAGTATTGCTTGGCCAGATGAGGTGGAAGTCATTGAGTTTGCCTTCTGGTGGATTGGGACCTGTCTTCTCCTCCCTTCTGTGTTGTAGTGCCCCATTGGCGAGGTTTATACTGGGCTTGTGGTTGTCCTCTGCCCCTCGGGCATCTGTATTTACCCCTCTGTGGTCTGTCAGAAGCTGGAAAGGACCAATTTTTTGTTGGCCAGTTTCTGCTGAAGTGAGGGGGTTGTACCTGTAGGAAATCTTTAACTGTCTGCATAGATTTTGCCTTATCCTCCATTTTCTTTAAAACTTCTTCTGCTTTAACTCCAAAAAGAACATCCTGCTGTAAGGCAGCATCTAGTAGTTTTGCTTTAACATGATCAGGCAAAGTTTGTTCCTTTAACCAAGCATGCCTACGTATAACAGACCCAGTGACAGCTGCTCTGCAGGAGGCCTCCAGAGAATCAAACCCACATTGTAAGGTATGTTTGCCCACCTGCTCAGTGGCGTGCAACATATCCTGTACTTCTTTCAATTCAGATTGTTGTGGGAGAGTGGTTATTCTTTGCTTTAACTGAGAGATTAGAAATTGCTGATACTTAAGCATGTGAAATTGGCAATTCAGTGCCCTCATAGCTAGTGTGGCTGAGGTGTAAACCTTTTTCTCCCACCTGTCTAGTGCTCTGGAATCCCTCTCAGAAGGTACTGGGTTTTTAGCCATAGAAGCCTTAGCCCCCGTGGGACCCTGGGAGATGGTCTCTGGATCAGCTACAGGGCGTTTGTAAAGAAATTTGTGGGAATCAGGCACTCTATAGTATCTGTCAAGCTTAGCCGGAGCAGGAGGTAGAGAGTCTGGGTTGAAACTGGATTCTAAGTAAACATCATCCACAATGTCCAAAACTGGTGGGATGGCAAGTGGTCTGTGTTGGGGGAGTAAAAGAAACTCTCTGAGCCTTTTCTTCGAGTCAGAGTAGTCCTGACCTTCCCAGTGAAAATGTTCCCTCATAGTGTGTAAAATTTCCCCAAAGGAGTAGTCTTCAGGACGAGAAGCTAAGGGAATATAGTCCTCAGCATCAGAATCTTCATAAGGAGAGAAGGAGTAATCTTGGTCCTCAGAGGAGTCTGAAGAAATGGACACTTGTTCAGAGGATGCATAATCTTCCTCTTGTCTAGGCCTTTTGTCAGGAGGGGGCTGGGAACCCCTGATTAAAGAAATCAAATCTTCAGCCATTTTGAGCATCTGTTTCTTAGGCATGGGGCCTTGAACAGGAGACTGAAGTGCAGTCCTTTTAGATTTAGCAGGAGTCTTCGTCTGGGAAAACGTTTTAATGGTGAGGGTCGTCGGTCTGAAAACGCCTTCAGAAACCGATGGCGTTTCTGTAGCACCGACATCCTTGTAGCAATGTCATCGGAAGGGCCTGAACTAAATGGCTGCGTCGGCCTGGTGCATTCCGCCAAAAATTCCGTAGCGGTCTCGGGTTCCAGATCTGCGGTAGTCAGGGGCTGCGTCGGAGCCTCACTGAGGACCGGAGAACCGGAGAGCGGCTCAGCCAAGGCCTCGGAATCTGGCTTAGGCCTGGGCTGTCTGTCCTTATCCTTATGTTTTTTGTGCACACCGGTAGTCGGTTGCTCTGACGGCATGGTGTAGTTAAATTTCCTTCCGAAGTAGTGTCATGCAAAATCAAAGCGTCTTTTAATGGTACGCTTATTAAACCTAGCACAAAACCGACAAGTAGTGACGTCGTGGTCTGGGCCTAGGCAAGGTATGCAATAAGAATGAAAATCCTTATGAGGTATTTGCTTCCCACAAGAAATACAATTGTTAACTTTTTCTGACATCGGTCTGAGGCAAGAAAAGTTTCCCCAACAGGGTACTTAGCTTTATAGAAGACTTCGGTCTGAAATTGGTCGAAAATCTCAGGAGTCGGCCGACCGGCACTTGCGAACTGCTTCTGCTTCGGGCACTGCGCGGCAAGAAAGACTGGAGAAAATGGCATCAGTTGTATTATATATACCCCTGACGCACTGACATCAGGGAAGAGGCGACAGCAACCGACGCCAGACCAAGACTTTGGAATTCCGGCCGACTGCGGGACCGCCTGACGACAGGATAACCCAAGTGTGATGACTGCAGCAGGGTAACACGACGAACATCCCTTGGTAAGAGAAAAACTTGAAATACAATTTTTTTCTTCTTCTGTACCTTACATTACTGAACAACTTTCCTTTGCAGAACTCTGGAGTTTTAAATGGCAAGGCCCTCATAGTGATGTCAAAGGCCTGAAGAAAAAATAAACAATCTTAGAAATATCACTATTAAACATGTCAAAAGCTTGGGAGTCATAGGTTGTCCTCTTAACATATGCCTAAGCTGTGTATGACGGCAACGGATTTAACCCTACTCAAAGTCAGCCTAAATTGTTTTCTATACTACTGATCCATGGTTTACAGCATGTTACTTACCATGTGTGAATGACTCAAATGAAAGATAAATGTGTAAAAACCTATTATAAAAACTGTGCACTGTACTAAAATATTAATGTTTAAAAAGCTAAAAGCATTTTGTTATAGGTTCATAGGATAGGTACTAGGCTATTAGCCCTAGGGCCTATATAAGCCTAGCCAAATGGTACCCTGGCTTTTGCCACCCAAGAAAATTATTTTCCTGTGCCTCTGTCAAGCAGAGCCACAGAAGTGATCCCCGGGGTGAATTTCCTATCTCCCATCATCAAGATTTTTCTTGAAGAGTGCTAATGAGGAGCTTTGTTTGATACAGATAGGTAGTTTGTTCCAGAGTATGGGAAGTCTCTGGGACAGGAATCTATCCTTCCAGCATGTTCTGTTTATTGTGGTGATAAGGTTTAGGTTCCTAGAGCGTGTAGCTCAGAGGGATTGGGATTTCTTTAAGTGGAGCATGTCCAACAGCTCTGGGTTTGACATAGCTTTGTATGTTAGGCAGAGATCGCCTCTGAGTAGGCAATATGCAAAAAGAGTAAAGCTGGAGTTTTTTGAGATGGTCTGTGTAGGGCATCTGTTTGAGGCCGGTAATCCTCTTTGTGAGGTATTTTCGTGGCCTTTTCAGTTGTAGATGTCTTGTGATAAATACCAAAAGGGGCACTGTACTCTATAATGGGTCTAATGAGTGATGAGTAGAGGGGAAAAATGACCACTTTTTTTTCCTTTATGAGAAACCTTTTGTGATGAAGTGTGCCACATAGAAGGATTTCCTGACTAATGTGGCAATGTGATTATCAAAGGAGACACTACTGTCCACCTGTGTCCCAAGGTCTCTTATCACACTTCTGGTGTAAACTAGACTACCGCCTATGTGGTAGTTCATGGGTACAGAGTTTTTACCAAAGGGGATGACAATGCACTTTTTGGCATTGAGCTTGCGGCCATGGCTTTGACACCAGGCATCTGTCTCAGTGTGGCCCTTTTGTAGGATGTCCACATCGTTAGGAGTTTTGATTATGGCTCCTAGTTTGCAGTCATCTGCAAACTTTGTTAGCCAAAGACCTTCTGTGTTAGCCTGTACTTCAGATAAGTAGATACCAAACAGGAGAGGACCTAAGACTGAACCCTGTGGTATGCCACTAGTCACTGGTCTGAGGTTGGATTTAGAGTCTGCTACTTTCACAGTGTGGGTTCTATCAGTGAGCCAGTTGGCAACCCATCTTGTGACATAGGGATTTATACCTAGTTTAGTGAGTTTATCTATAATTCCAGAGTGGGGGATGGTGTTGAAAGCCTTGGCGAGATCTAGACAGGCTGTGTGAACCACCTTACCCTCATCTACGGCTTTGGTGACCACTTCAAAGAAGTCTATCAGGTTTAGGAGACGTGATCTGCCTTTTACAAACCCAAACTGGGTAGGGTCCAGAGTTTGGAGATTACCAATGTCATTGTTTATAAGTTCCATGATTATATGTTCTATAGCCTTGCAGACCAGGCTCGTCAGGCTAATGGGGCAGTAGTTCCCGGGGTCAGTGGTGGCTCCCCCTTTGTGGAGTGGGATAACCGTTGCTGTGCACCATTCAGTGGGCACAAAGCCAGAGGTGAGGCTATGATTGAACATGGTACTTAGGTGGTGTGCCAGTTCGTTCTGTAGTTGCTGTGTTCTTGGCTTTGGAGAATGTATTTTTTTTACCTGTGCAGCCGTGAATACAGGAAATTTGCATTCTTCCAGTATAGAAATGGGCCATTTAGGGGCTGAGAGAGGGGTAAAGTTAGCACTGAACCTATCTGCCAAGATGTTGGCAATATCAGTTGGTTCTCTATATTTAGTGCCATTGTGCTGTAACTCAGAGCAGCTCTGAGTGTTGCCATTGAGATTCTTGACATAGCTATAGAATGCTTTGTGGTTGTCTTTACAATCAGTGGTGATTTTGTTTTCATAACTATCTTTGGAGGATTTTATGAGGGATCGCAGGTTCTTACTGAGGCTGACCACGGAGTTCCTCCAGTCATGGGATTTTACTCTTTTTTTTTTTGCAACAGTTTCTTTCTTCTGTTGAAGAGTTTGTTTATGGTAGGGGACCACCAGATTGGCTTCCTTTTTTTGGAGGATAACATCTTGGTTCTGTTAGGGATTGCACGATCCATGCACTCGTGTAAGTGCTTATAAAGTGCAACTGTATAGGATTCAGCAGTCATACCTCTATTGTCCGTTGGCATTGGTGTCGTGAAGTTTGCCACTTCTGTCTTAGGAAGCATGAAGTTGGCTTTGGAGAAATTTTTTACGGTGGTTTCCCTAATGGGGCTGGGGGTGGGATGTGGATTTCTAGGGTGATTTGCTTGTGGTCAGATCTGACCAATGAGGAATTGACCTCTGGTGTGGAACACCGGTTGCCCATGTTGGTAATGATTAGGTCTAGGATACTGTTGCCCCTGGTGAGGGTGTGGATAAGTTGATCCAAGGCATTGGAATTTACGAATTCCAGAAAACGTTGAGCACAAGAGTTGGTACATGAGTAGTTTTCCCAGTTAATGGTGAGGTAGTTGAAATCGCCCATTATTAGGGTGTTAGGTTGTACCCTAATATTTTCCAGTGTATCAAGAAATGAGGAGTGGGAATCCTTGGGCATGGTGGGGGATCTGTAGCAAGCTACAATTTGGATTGCGGTCTTGCTCAGAGTTAGTTGCACTTGGATAATCCCGGATGCATTATGCTGAGCAGCTAACCTGAAGGTGTGGAAATCCTTAATGAATATGGACACGCCTCCTTTAGTGCTTCGGTTCAGGTTAGGTGGCCGAAAGGTGTGGCATGAATTATAGCCTGGCAATGCAGGGGTGCTCTCTGGAGCCTTGAATGAGGTCTCTGTCACTGCACAGATGTCGATGTTCTCAATTTTAAGGAGTGCCTCGAGTGAGTGCATTTTGAGGTTTAGACTTCTAGCATTAAGAAGCATTACCCTCAGATTTTGCTTGCTTGTACCTGTTACGGTGGTGAATTTGTCATCTGAATCTTGCCTAAAAAAAGCACTATAGGAGTGGCAAGAGCTTTAGCCAGTATCTGGAATCCCAAGGGTGACAGGTGCAGGCCATCTCTGGCAAAGCATTGTGGTTTGTCGATCATGTCATCCCAGGCAGACAGATAATGGATCCCCTTAGAATGACACCAGAAGCTTAGCCAATTGCTGAAGTCAATCATTTTGTCCTTGTACTGTGGTATCATTCTGGGTGATGGCAGGATGCTACTCAGGGCTAGGGTCATACCTGTCTGGGCTACAAGATCAGACAGCTCCTCCATGTCTCTTTTCATGTAGTCCAGGGAGGTACGTCTCAGGTCACTCACACCAACATGGACAATAACAGAGTCATATTTGTACTTATTGTGGAGTGACCTAAGTGCATGCGTTAAGTGGCGGATCCTGGCACCTGACAGGCAGCTGACAGTAACTTTCTCCTTGTTTAGCCTGGTGAGTGGAACATCAGTGTGCCTGACTATAGAATCACCTATGACTAGAGTGTTGGGTACATTGTTATGCCTTATGGGCTGTGGTTGAGTGGCACACTGAGTTTGTGGGCTATGTGTCATTTGGGTTGTGTTGGGGGGTGTGGAGGTTGCTTGCGTTTCTGCTTTGGAGGTCCCTGTTGCTTGGATAGATTTTTTTGAGAGCCTCAGGTGTGTGTTTTGTGTTTCTATGTCTGTGTTTTGGTGGTGTAGGTTTTGAGGAACTATGTGATGAGTGTGGTGTGGTGAAGAGAGCTTTGTTTCCAGTTTGGCTATATAAGTGCATCTCTCACAGGTTGTAGTGTTGGGTGGTAGGAGGAGAGGGTTGTCTGTGTACATGAGGCAATTGCTGCATTGCCTCAAGATGCCCAGATTAATCAGGTAGACAGGAGAAAACACCGGGAGCGGACCCTTAGACATGCTTGGATAGGTGTTTATTTATTAAGTACTAAAAACTGTTTTCTTCTAGACAAGTGAGGAAAGTTGAGTGCTGTAGTAATTTGTAGCTTATTTAGTGCTTACAATGAGTTCTGAACAAGTGCTGAGCTCAAAGAAACAGATTTGAGTGCTGAAACTAGAAAACTGGCTAGTTCTAAGAAACAAAATTAAGCTAGAAGGCTTCCCTCCAACACAGAAAGGCTTGGGGCTCAGAAGCTTACAAACAGTCCTGGATACAGCAAATCTGTATCTGGACTAGACGACTTACAGGAAAGGCAGGAAACAAGCTTAGAAAAAAAAAAATATTTATTTTTTTTGTAAAGTGGAAAGGGGAAAGGAGGAGCAGAAACTAACTAGGTTGGCCTTCTCAAATGTTCTCCCTGGATTAGGTAGAATGAGGTAATGACACTAGACAGGGAGGAGTGTCCCACATCAAATTTACAGCAGGGGCAAGCAACTGCAAATCCAACCAGATGCTTAACAATTGTAGAAAATTTCTAGTTAATACCTCAATAAAAGTGCTATAAATAACTCAGAAATAAGCAAAAAACAGGATACTTAATGTTATATATCACAGATTAGTTGGCTCAGAGCCTTTCCTCCGACTAGCTCAGTGTGAAATGGCCTTTGTAGTCCTCTACTCTGTCGCAAATTTGTATATTATTATGTTATTTTATAGTTCACGTTATATGAGCTTAGCAAGGCCACCCAGTACCATATATTTAGTGATAAAATATGTACAGAAGATCTTAGAGAAAGGAGACAGACAAAATTTGCTTTCATACTGATATGTCTTCAGTTCGCAAAAAAAAATTAGGGGAAAGCCAGCATAAACATGAGTCTGGCAGTTACAGCAGAGGATTAAGGCTATGATCTATTAATGAGCTGCTTCCTGCAGTTGATTCGATTTCACCAACTTCTACATGCTTTCTCTGTAATTCTTAGCAAGTCGAAGTGCTCAGAGACAAAAGGGAAACTGCTCTAGGCTTCTCAATGAATTCATATGCCTAGTAACTACATATGAAAGTACAGTCCTGCTTGCCTGTAATAGTAGATGGTCAAATTCCTCATTGTCTCAGTGACATTTTTGGTTATCTGCCAAGGTAACCCAGTATTGTAAAGCTTTCAAAAGCTCAGATTCCCCTCCCTCTCTCTTCCTGTGACAGCTGATTGGCTAAGGATATCTTGAGGGGGAAGCCTTCAGCTGTCAGAGGAAGAAGTGTTCAGGCTTTTTCACTTCCACAAAAAAATGATAGGAAAGTACCTGAAGCAAGAATCATCTAACAGGGTAAATTCACAGTCAATCCCAGTACCATATAAAAACCAAATCCAGCAACAACCGAATAAAAGAGGCTAAACTCACCTCAACTACCTGGGGGATGATGGGAGGGTGCTGCCACTGAGGGAGTGAAGAATTTGAAAATCTACTGTTACAGGTAAGTAGGACTTATGCAACTGTACTATGTTCATCATTCTCACTGCCTCAGTGGCATTTTGGGTAGATTTCCAAAGCTTACCCACCAAACTGGGAGGTGGAAGGATAAGATCCAGGAGTCCATGGGGAATGGTCCAAGCAAAGTTTGCTCTGAACCTTGAAAATGAATCCAGCTCAGAGTGCTTTGTAAAGTTATGGACAAAGGACCGGGTTGCTGCCTCTAGAAAGCTTCTAGAGTCCAACTCTTTCCAATGCACCATCAAAGAGAATAATGCCCTAGTCGAGCAAGTGTTACCCTTGCCTGAAACAGATTTACCATGGTGGGAGTACCAGAAAACAGAAGAGGAAAATCACTGTGCAACAGTTTGCGTAGACACTAGTTGACCTTTCTTAGCCCCATACAGCAGACAAACAGCTGTTCAGCATTCCTAAAGGGCTTTGTTCTGCCAAGGTAGTACTTGAGCTGCCTGTGCACACCCAAGGAATGTAGAATGGGAGACTAAAGGCTTCATTCAATGTAAATTCAGAAACAATTTTAGGCATGAATGATGGATTACTGTGTAACACAACCCTGTCCTTGTGAAAAATCTGATAGGGTTGGCCTACCACGAGAGCTTGCAGCTCAGCGACTCGCCAGAGGGCCCAAACACCAATTCATAATTTAAAGGTAAATTCAAACTTTCATCTTTTAAATCATCAAAGAAATTCTGATTACATAACCATGCATACTGTCTTAAAACAACAGAAGCAGCATTTCTCAAGACTATATCTGCACATTCAAGCACACTACTCTAAAAGCAAGCTTCGAAACGTGAGCCAAATCAGAAACAATTTAAATCATGTAAATGTTATGCATTGCAAATAAGGATGAAGCAAAATCATTTCCCTTACCTGCGCCAGGTAATGGAACAGCCCGGAAGGATGTGTCTAACCCTGTTCCACAGCGGCCAGCCAAAGATACAGTAGAGAGATGTGGGTCAAAAGGTTTAAGTGGTCTGCAGGATCAGCAGTGGTCCTGACAGAATCACTAACTGTAGGCTGAAGCATATTTTTATTATTTTTTTTTCCCCATTTTATATGCAATAAGATTTAATGGGGGAAATACCAGAGTTAGGATCCATCAAGTCAAGGGAGAGAACACCAGCCAGAATAATAAACTGACAGTTCTAGATAATGTTTTATAATAACCACTTAACATTTCTAGTAATAAGTATGTCCACACCAAACTACACTTTGTCAAACTGTGCTATTATCACAGTTTGAAATTTTTCAAAATACTTTTGCAACTGACAGAAGTCAAATAATTTCCAGTATACCAAGTCCAAACACCAAAGCTGCCAATGTGCCAAATCAGCATTATAAATTAGCTCCACAAACTCTAACCATGTTAAACTGCAGAAAATAACATTTAATAGCAATTTAAGCTACATTTTTGTGCCAGAGAGCGAGAGAGAGTAAAATCTCTACAGTACATCAAGTAACTTAATTTGCGGTAAAATCTCAATCTTATGTTAATACCCTGCTGGAGAACATTTTCATCCAATACGATTCTGATGTATATTTTACCCATTATCTAACGAGTGTTCTCCTTTTTTCGGTTACTCCATTATTCAGTGGACTATAATGAACAGCCTTATAAATAAATAAATTCAAAACACAGTTGTTGGCATATTAACAATGACAGAGATCCTTTTTACAAATCTAAAAGTAAACACAATTTATTACAACACAGAAGACAGTTTAGCCAGAATGCAAAGAACTTGGAAGACGTCACTGGTTCTTACCTTGAACTGTAAGTAATGTACTGGAGGAGGTGTGATGACATTGTTAAAAGGGGCAAACCTGTGCTCATATCGCACCTGTTCACTGTCAAGTTCAAATTTTGGTTTCCTCACTTTTCCATCCATATCAAAAGCTATCATGGTCTGAAAAACAAAATAAATAAATTAATCAGTGCTTACTTGTAATGCAAAGAGCCATTTAATTCTCTGCTGCTTAGTCCCCACAATAACACACCTGTCATTCTGCTCAGTTTATTTGCACTTGCCATTCTATTATGTTATGGCTAACTCCAATGGTATGAAGCGGCTTGTCTTAAGGTTATGTTAATCTCTGCTGAAGACCAGTGTACATAATATCAAAATACCAAAAACAAGATGAATACAACACTTTGAATAGCACCTCAATGACCCCCCCAAAATTATTCGTATTGCTATAGCGGGCTTTGTCACAATTCCACCAGTAGCCCCTACATTATAGGTTCAGAGGCTGAGACAGACTAGGCTAAAGACCTAGCTAAGCAATCCAGCTCAATGGTGTTATGTATTATGGGCATTTAGTAGGAGGGGGTATACTAGTTACAAAGTTTCTAGAGGTTATGTAGGGGGGGTATATTAGTTTGGGCATTAATGTCTATGTTTGTATATCAGAGACATGGGAGTTCAGACCTGGGGTGAATTTCTGATTTTCCCAACAATTTGCCAAGGTTATGCTTAAATAGGTTTATGGAAGGACTGTGCTTCACACAGATTTGGAGCCTGTTCAAGAGCATGGGATTCTCTGAGAAACATATCTGTCTCACCAACGTGTCTTATTTATGTTACAAGCAAAATTTAAATCCTTGGATCTAGTGGTTCTGATGCTGTTTGTTTGGTGGATGTCAAAAGGTCCATCACAGCTGGATCCGAGGATGAGTTGAATGTCAGACATAGATAGTTTGTCAGTAACCTGTAGGACACAGAGTACAGAGATAGGGCTTTAAGGTGATCTGTATAGGACAATGTGTTTATACCTTGGATTCTCCTGATAAGGAACCTTTGTGGGTATGCTAGCTGTTCAAGCTGTCTAGTCAGACACATGGCAAAGGGGGCATTATACTCAATAATGGGTCTGATAAGGGCAGAATAAAGTAGCAACATGACTTCCTTGGACCTGGATGCCATATCTTTACTTATACGTTGGACAATCTGGAACAACTGTTTTGCTATGTTGGCTGCATGTTGGTCAAAGGCCAGATTACTGTCTACATATGTTTTCAGATCCCTGACTACTGGGTCAACTCTGTATTGTATCGATGGAGTAATTAGCCTGTGGCAGTTTTACCAAAAGGCACTATAACACATTTCTTGGCATTGAATTTTAGTCCATGACTTTAGCACCAGTCGTTTGTCTGTGTTAGGCCCTTGTAAGATGTTTGTGTCATGGGGCAATCTATTACAGCTCCATATCTGCAGTCATCTGCAAACTTGGTCAAAACCCTCGACATTAGCTTTTACCTCTGAGAAGTAGATGCCAAATAGGAGCAGTCCCCATTGGTGACCACTCCCTCAGTGGAGGTGTTATCACCAACCCTGACATCCTGGGTCCTGTCCTGCGACCCAGCTGTCAATCCAGCAAGTTATGTGGGATTTGTGCCCAATTTGGTGAGTTTGTCAACTATACCTGAGTGGGGTATTGTATCGAATGCCTTAGCCACGTCCACATAAGTGGTATGCACCATCTTCCCCTCATCCATTGCCTTGGTGACATTCTAAAAGAAGTCCACCAGGTTTAGTAGGCATGACCTTCCTTTTACAAAACCAAAATGGGTTGGGATCAGTGTCTTAAGGATGCCTATATATCTTTGTTAACCATTTCCTGGATAATTCGTTACATAGCTTTGCATATTAGGCTAGAAAGACCATTAGGTCTGAAGGCTCTGGGATCCTTGTGAAATGGGATAACTACTGCAGTCCTCCATTCTTGTGGTACAAAGTCTATTTGGAGATTATAGTTTAAAAGTGACTCAAGTGTCCTGAATGGCCATGTTTCAAGCTATTTAGCAGGCATCCACATTTATTGTTACACCCCGCTGAGGTTGTGTTTTTGGCCTTAGTGAGTGCCAACAGGATCTGCTCCCTGTTAATAGCTGGGGGGGGGGGGTGGTTATGCTAGTAGGTATTTCATGGAGGGAGTGGTGGTGAAGTTCAAGCTAAAACTGTCAGCCATCAAATTTGATAGGTTACTCTGCTTAGTGAAGGTGGCACCAATAACCACCAGTTCAGCACACTGGTGTGTGCAGTCTTTGAGGTTTCGGACATAAATGTAGATAGCCTTGTGGCAGTATTCGGCCTGTGATGCCAGCTTGACATCATAACTGGCCTTTTGGACTTAATTAATCCTCTAAGTTTCCTGTTTAATTTAATTAGAGAGCTCCTATCATTACAGGAGTTGTTTTTCCTGATTTTAACCAAGCTTTTTTTCCTTTTGTTATATACACTATTAAGATTAACACTCTACTAATGTAGTTTATTTTCACAGTTTGTTTTGGGCTTACTATCAGTAAGAACAGCAGCCTCTATGCTTTTAATAAGGTATATTGTCCACGTTCAACTCTTCACTTTTGTCCCTTTGAGTCTGTTATTTAACCTTCTGTGACTTGCTCAGCATTTTCTCTTTTCAACAACTGCATTCAGTAACATGCTATTAAACACAAGTAGCAATCAGAAGAACAGATCCCCTATTCCTGGAAGCCTTCCTTGGACATTACTAAAAAGCAGGCACATGAACATTTATCATACTACAAGGAGGATTTTCACATTTCACATTTTTCTTGTTTTATGTTGCTTGCTAACAGCAACTGGTTAAGTGTTGTACCTCAAGTTAAACAGTACTAGGTGGCATTAAATGGAAGCCTTTTAAAAAAAGATGGTTAAATATGAACTCAAGAGGACTTATTTTATCTTTGCCACAAGGCAGCACAGCAAACACCTTTTTATATACATCAGGGAATGCCTGCTTTTGAGTGTCATATTTCTGTTGTGCAAAACGAATCTGGGCTGACAGGAAACAAAGGCTACAAAGCAGCTTTAGAATCCATCTGCTACTCATCTTTCGGGGTGCCTGGATGCTGTTAGGCAAGCAAAGAAAAAAATGTGTGTGAAATATGTGTGTGTGTGTGTGTGTGTGTGTGTGTGTGTGTGTGTGTGTGTGTGTGTGTGTGTGTATATTTCATTAGATCCAACAACCCAACATTCTTTATCTATAATCTATTAGTGGCATTACCAGTTTTTCCATCAGTTGTCTAATAATTAGTTCTAAAGTGCATTCTAGCAAACCCCTCTTTATTTGCCCATCTTTATTTCTGGGTGTTTTTCATGTCCTTTACATTATACAATATGCTGGTTATCACTATTCTTGCATGAAAAAATGTATTTCTAAATTAATCTTGCAAACTAAAAATTGAACTGATTCAAAATGCAGTCTCATGCTACAGAAAAAATTCCTGCATGAAAGTACAGTTGTGTAAAATGTTACCATAATGGTAGATGTTCTTCTCTTTACTGTTGCACTATTCTTTACAATAGGCATCCCCTGCCAAGGGCAGCCCAACATCCAACCACTAGACCAAAACCTTTAGGTTGCTAAGCATACGCTGTACATCACACGTATGCTCCCCACATACAACATAGGGCATAAAGGTGGTGTCCAGAAGTACGATACTCAGAACTGAGAGCCCCAGTAGGAACACAAGTCCAAGGATTAGACAGATGATAACCACATCTAGAAGGCAAAAGAACTAGGGTGAGAAGGGAGGGAGTGAATTACTGCAACAGTGAAGATAAGGACAGATTTTAGACAACTGCACTATGTTCTTCCATTTCACTGTTACAGTATTCTTTACAATAGGGAGACTGCAAAAGCTCAGGAAGAAGAGAGAGAGGAAGGAACAGCAGAGCCCTCTAGGAACTCATGAAAAATGGTCCTAGCAAAACCAGCTCTGGCCCTGGATATCACATCCAGCTTATAGCACTTTGTAAAAGTATGCAGAGAAGTCCAGGTAGCTGCCTCAATAATACAGTTACTGTCTAAACCTTTGAAAAAAAACACCAAAAGAAATCACAGCCCTAGGAGAATGAGCCTTAATAGAAGAAAGAAGGCTCTTGCCATGAAAAGAACAACAAAAATAAATGGCTTTGGATATCCAAGAATAAACAGTTTGCTTGGAAATAGCCAATCCAAAGATCTAGGATGAAAGGAAACAAAAAGATCAGATTTGCTAAAAGCTTTGGTCTTATCCAAATAAAATCTGAGTTTTCTATGCACATCCGAAGTGTACAAAACCTTCAAACTAGCAGATTACGGAGATGGGGAAAAAGTGGACAAATAAATACTGATTAAGAGAAAACTCATTCACCACCATGGGCATAAAAGGATTAATCCAAAGGGACACCCTGTCCTTATGGAAAGCTATAAAAAGAGGAACAGCCATAAGGGTTGAAGCTCAGACACCCATCTGGCAGAAGTAACGGCCAACAAAAGAATAGTCTTTCAAGAACAATGCTGTAAGGAAGCTGAAGCTGCAGGCTCAAAAGGAGCCTGGGTCAATTTCTCTAAAACAAAATTAAAGTGCTAGGAAGGCGGGACAGGCTTCCTGGGAGATCTAATATAGAGGGTGTCCTTAAGAAACTGTTCTACTTCAAATCTAGAAGCTAATGGAGGTGCTAAAGGCAAACAAGCAGAGATAGCTGACAAGTGGACCGTAACAGAACAACATGCCAATCCAGCATTGAGCAATTCACATAGATAAGACAGAACCAAAGGAATATCCACAGAAAGTGTATCCAGATTACAGCAAAGACATCAAACAGAAAACCTCTTCCATTCAGATAACTTGGATTTTCTAGTAATGGGTTTCCTGGCCTCCTGCTGGACCCTAAGCACGTCCTTAGAAAAAAGGTGTCGATATGTAATCAAAATCTTATCACCCACAGTGCCAGATGAAGAGTGGACAGGTGGCTGTGGATGAGAGATCCCTTGTCTTGTGTGAGTAGGTCCACCCTGTGAGGTAATTTGTGATGACTGCCCTTGGCTGAAGGCAGAAGAGGGAACCAATGCTGTCTGGGCCAAAATGGAGTCACCAGCAAGATTTTGGGACCATTGTGCTTTATTTTGGACAGGACTTTTGGAATGAAGGGAAAGGGAGGGGAGGGAAGGCATAAATAAACATTCCCTTCCAGGAAAAAGAGAGAGTGTCCGCCTACTAGACCAAAGGACATGGGGCTCTGGCACAAAAAAAGAGGAAGTTATTTTTTTCAGATGGGAAGCAAATAGATCTGTTTGAAGTGTATCCCACTGGTGGACAATGTCCAAAAACATATCCTTCTAAAGCATCCACTGGTGGGACTGTGATATGGACCTGCTCAAAGTCTGCCAAAATGTTCTGAACTAAGTGAATGTAAACTGCCTGAAGCATCACTTGATACTGGATAGCTACCTCCCACACTTGAAGTGCTAACTTGCAAAGGAGATGAGATCTTGTCCCCCCCCTTGCCTGTTGACATGCCACATCACTGTGGTACTGTCTGTAAGTACCTTGAGGGACACTGCAGTGAAAACAGGATGAAATGCTTAAACAGCCAACAGAAGAGCTCTCCATCTCTTTGACATCGATATGGTCTTTCTTTTGCTGAAGCGACAAGAAGCCTTGCACTTTAGAGAACCAAAGGAAGCCCCTTATGCCATGCCTGAAATGTCTGTGAACAACTCCTGAGATGGCAGTGGTGGTTAAAAAAAAGCCCTGAATTGAGTGACAACTACCGAATCCACCATTGAATTTCCAGCTTGAAGTATGAAAGAAGAGGGACTATGACATCTAGCGGATGAGAGTGCTGGAGCCAAACCGACTTTAGAAACCAATGAAGCTTTGTCATGTGGAGTTTGGCTAGCGGGAGCATAGGAATGGTGGAGGCCACAAAAAACTGAGCTCTTAGAAATTCCCTGGCTGTAACTGAGGCCAGAGGAAGATGGGATTGAAAGAAGGCAATGAGACTTAAGGCCTTGGGAGGAGGCAGGGGATACCAGCATTTTAATAGTCAGAAAGGACTTTTGGAAGTTTATAGTGAACCCCAGGCTTTGCAGGAGAGAAATGGCAAAATGAAGACGCTACAGTAGAATCCCTGGAGAGGATGCCTGAAAAACTATGTCTACTGAGGAGGGAAAAGCCTGTAACCCCTTAGCCTGCAAAAAGCAATCACAGGAGCAAGCCATTTGGTGAATACTCTTGTGGCAGTAGAGAGGCCAAAGGGCAAAGCAGAGAACTGAAAATGCCAGGAAGCAACAGAGAAATGCAAAAACTTCTGGAAAATGGGATCCATAGGGATATGAAGATAAGCATCCTTGAAGTCCATAGAAACTAGAAAAGCCTGAGGAAGCAGCAGAGGAAACAAAATTCTAAAGGGACAACATCTGAAAGGAAGGGACCTTCAGAAAAGTGTTCATGTGAGAGAGATCCAGAATGGGTCTCCAAGTGTCCTCTTTCCTGGGGACCAAGAACATTCTGGAGTAAAACCTCGTCCCCTTTGATAAACTGGAACTTCTTGAATAGTCTCCTGAGTCAAAAGACCCTGAAGCACCTCTGGAAAAAAGGTCAACTGTTCAGGAGAGAGCTGAGGAATGCCCATGAAAGGGGAAGAGATTTCCAGACCATGTAGTACCATTGGTGAATAATGGAAACAACCCAGGAATCCTGAGTAATGTAACCAAACAGGAAGGGACAGGGAAAGATGAACAGAAAGAGGAATGTTGCTGAGATGAACAGGATAGTCGGACAGCACCTGGTTCATCAAGAAAAGGAGATTTATGAGATAAAGGAGTCTGGGTAGCCCACCCTTCTTACCTTTGGGGGAGGGCAAGACTGCTTACAAACAAAGGCTGGGTTATTAGGGTAATTCCTTTGGAAGTTAGGTACAGGAGAAACAAAGATATGTTTTAAATCTTGTAAAGCCTTATCCTTTTCCTGTAAGGACTTACAACAGTTCTGCAATAGAACTACCAAACAAATGCTTGTTATCCAGAGAAGTGTCCATCAACTTAGTCTTAATATCATCAGGCAAAGGTTGAAGCTGAAGCCCTCTCTTTTTCCTGGAAGGGGATATTTCTTTATGTCTTCCCTCCCCTTTCTCTCATTCTAAATCTCTTCAGCAGACAGCCAAAAGCAGCAGCCCTAGAAGAAGCATCTGCTTCATCATTACTGCATTAAATAGACCGGTGGGCTACGTGATAAGTTGCCCCTAACAAGAAGGGAGCAGAAGTCTTCACCTCAGAGTCAGGAAGGTCAGAAATAACCTGACAGGCCTGAGATAAAACAGTCAAAGTATATCTTGTCATATGGGTCTGATAATTGACAGCCTTAAAAGCAAGTGTAGCTGAGGTATAGGGTCTATATTATATATTCAAAGTTTCAAAACTTCGAACTTCATATGTTCGACAACACATGAGCGAAGTTTGAAACATCGAAAATATAATAAACAATTAAAAAAAACTTACCTCAACACTATGAGCAGGGGGGCAAGCCCCCCTTGCACTTCTCACACCCCCTACTTAAATATACCAACTCCTAGATCACACTTCAGTGCAGAAAAGAGAAAGTTTCCCATTCTGTGCAGTATGGAGCTGTTGCTTTTCACCTTCAAACTTTTTAAAGTTCGATCATATGGTGTCGACCATATGACTTTCGAACTTTAAAACATTTGAATAATTAATAGGGACCTGAGGTATATACCTTCTTACCCTGTCTTTCTATAGTTCTACTGTTTTTATCAAAAGGAAGCAACTTTGAAAAAGGAAGTAACTTTGAAGGCTTGTCAGATGCCACAGACACCACAGAAGGGTCAGCAGATGGGCACTTATAAGGGATCTTGCAATCATGCTGCCCCTTATAAAACCTATCATGCTTTTTTGGAGCAAGGGGCAAGGAATAAGGAACCTGAAATACAGTAGAAAAGGCATCTAACAAGACAGTCAGAACACCAGAAGATCTAGGAGAGTCCATTTGCAAAAGCTTGTAATACCTCTTCTGAACCTAAGGCATCTGAGCACAATCCAATTTGAAAAATTCCATCATTCTGGAAATTGTTTCTCCAAAGGAAATCTCCTCAAAAGAAGAGTCAGGACTAGTGGCCTTCTCTTCCTCAGAGCCACAGTCTAAAGGAGAAGAAATTTATGAAGAACAGGCAAGGGGTTCTTCGTCATCCTCCTCCTCAGAGGCATCCTGTTCCTTGGGCCTCTTAAGAGTAGTAGAAAACCAAGGGGGAGCTGGGACAGACTCTCCTTGAGTAGGCTTCAAAGCCATAAGGACATTATACAATCCTTGGTGAAATTTTACCATTCACTCAGGATCCTTAGCAGCAGGAGAAATTTTAGTTTTTTGTTTCTTCTTTAAAGGGACGTCAGCTGTGTAAAAAGAAAATTTAGAAGGCTCAGACCCTGTACAACACACTATAATGGTAGTTGGCACCTCCTCTCTAACCAAAATTTGAGGAACACCCCTAGGCCATTCGTTAATCATCAGCCGGGGGTCCACCTGAACATCCAACGTGAACGTCTGCAAGGCCTCAAGGGAGGTGCGTGAAGCCGGATACATACCGATCTCCAAAGTGGTTGCAGCAGAAGAATCCAATAATGGAGCCAGGAGATCTTCTGGGATTTCACTAGCCTTGGAAGAGATGTCCGGCACAGGCATCACAGCCAAAGAATCAGACCTAGCTTTCTTCTTTGCGGACAGCTAACCCTTGGAGCAGGAAGCTCCTTCCATACCATCTTTTGCCAAAAGCATAAGATGCTGACTTTCCAAATTTTTGCCAAAGAGGAAAGCTGACTAGGCCGAGTCTTTGGGACAAAAGCCTGGCAAATAGAACATGATGTATGGTTGTGGGAAACACCTAGGCAAAATAAACATTGCCCGTGATGGTTTTATTGGGAATATGTCACCTGCACTGGCATATACCCTTTCTGGATGACATGAACCCCACATGCAACAAAAACAAAGGGAAAAATATAAGAAAAAATCCTCACTGGGGCACTTACCTGAAAACAGCTTAGTGAACTAGCAAACAAAGCAAGCATTCAGACAACTGAAGATGGTGTTTGGACAGGCATCAAAGAAGTTCTGAGGGTGGTATGTCTGGATGTTATTTTATGACGTATGCTGTATGAGGGGAGCATACTTGTCACATATGGTGTCATAAAGGCAATAGTATACTGGCTGGACATCCATCCGACCTTGGCAGGAGATCATTATTGTAAAGAATACTGCAACATTGAAATGGAAGGATGTAAAAGAATACTAAATGTTGTTGTTGTTTGTCTTTTTGGCTTTTCCCAGTTAGGGGTCGCCACAGCGGAACTCCGGTCTGCTAATGACTGGCAGTAGATTTTTTTATGGTGCCGAGTTGCCAGCCCGATGCACAACCTTCAGCGAAGGCACACCCATTCACTTATGTCTTTCAGAGGCCACTCGAATGTGGGGAGGACATGCAGACTCCACACAGAAGGCACTCCAGCCAAGAATCAAACAGGAGAACCTCTTGCTGTGAGGCAACAATGCTACCACTGCACCACCGCGGCTCAAAGAATACTAAATATAATGTCTTTTTTTAATAACCTAGAATGTCTTTTTTAATAACCTAACTACCAAGTGAGGTCAAGCATAGCAAGGGATTGATTAGTCCTTGTATACATACCCCATAACTCATTAATATTGATGTAAATGACTGAAATAATATGCTGATATAAAAAAATGAGCAGGATTTTGATAAATACAGTCTACAAGATTAAATTCAACATTCCCATTAGAGCATTGAGTTAGATAACATAAGCACAAGCTCTATGTCCTTGAGGGCATGTCCAGCATGTAAGAAATAGCATTTAAATAAGAATGTTAAAGGACTGCAACAACTTGGAAAAAAAAAGAAGCTATGTACTCACCATAACTTTCCATTTGAGTAGTTGTACTTCATTTGTCTTCAACCTGTGAGATGGATCCAACACAGCCACATTTTCCAGCTACTGATCCGAGCTCCAAGCTCTTCCCCTTACCCATAATGCCCCATGTCTCCTTCCTACCTTCAGACTGAGTTTGCTGCTAACCACCTAACATTTACCCAACCCAACAAGACCCCATCATTACTGGTAGCCTGACAATCCTAATTCCCAGTTTCACCAAGAACATTTCTGGAGTAGTCAAATTCCTATATGGTCAGTACCAAAGAGATAAGATCGGGGGAAAGAGGGGGGGATGGTTGAAGAGAAATGAAGTGCAACTACTCAGATGGAACGTTATGGTAAGTACATAACTTCTTTATCTGAAGTAGCTGACTTCATTTGATCTTCAACCTGTGGGACAGAGTCTCCATCTACCAAACACCTGGGTGGCCCTCATGGAAGGATATTCCAGAGCACCGTGGAACCAAAGAATGCCCTTTCCTTGACACAATATCCAACTTGTAATGCAAAATGAAGGTATGAGATGAGGATCATGCAGCTGCAGAACAAATATCATCCAGTGACACCCTAGAGCAAAAAGCCGTTGAAGTAGCCATAGACTTGGTAGAAAGCGCTTTTACCTGACCAGGAGGGGGAATTCCTCTAGAAGAATATGCTTGAATAAAGCACCGGGAAATCCAACAAACAATTATCACTTTAGAACTTGGTTTCCCTAATTAAGGTCTTGAGTAAGAAACAATTAATCATATTTACTAAAGGCTTTAGTTCTGTGCAAGCAAAATCTCAATTGCCTATGAACATTCAACAAATGCAAATTATATTCCCTTTTATTTTGAAAATTTGGGAAAAACACTGGTAGATTAATAGTCTGGTTAATATTGGCCTCTGATGCTACTTTGGGAAGGAAGGAAGGGTTAGTGCGCAAGGATACTCTATATTTATGAAATATCATATAGGGAGCCTTGATGGAAAGAGCTTGAAGTTCCGACACACTTTTTTCAGAAGTAATGGCCACCAAAAAGGCAGTTTTCCAAGATAGATAATGCAAATCTACCAAAGCTGCCGATTCAAAAGGTGAGGAGACTAATGCCTGGAGCACAAAGGTAAGGTCCCGGGGGGAGTGGGATCCTTAACTGGAGGTCTAAGTAGAAAGGTACCACTAAAGAAGGACTTGCAAAGTTTTGAAGAGGCTAAAGAAGACATGTTTTCCCCCACATGAAAGTTAGAAATAGCAGCCAATTGAACTTTCACTGTAGAGAAACTGGCCCCTTGATGAAAAATGTCCACCAGAAACTCTAGTACTGCAGACATTGAAGCTGTGAAAGGATCCAAGGCATGCTGTGAGGCCCATACAGAGAAACGTTTCCATTTGCTATGATACAATTTTCTAGTGGAAGACTTGTGAACCCACAGCAAAATAGCCTTAACTGGAGAAGATAAACCAGGAGTCCTAACAATCATAGGAACTGGAGCAGCCAAGCAGTGAGCTTCAGACTGTCCAGGTCTCGATGACGAATCCCTGAGGGATGAGAAATAAGATCCGGAACTGGATCCAACGTCCATGGTGGAACTAGTAGATGAGACCATAGGGAGGGGAACCAAACTTGGTGAGGTCAGAATGGGGAGATGAAGATCACAGTGCTTCCCAGCCTGCGAGCTTTCTGAAGAAACTTCGAAATGAGGGGTAATGGAGGATAAGCATAAAGAAGTCTGGGAGGCCAAGCATGAATCAGTGCATCTCTTGGGGCTTCCCCCTGAGAGGGGATTAAGAGCGAAGAACTCGCTGCATTTCATGTTGCAAGGAGATACAGAGATCTCAGCAAGGATGATCCCACTTTTGAAAGATCTGTTCCGGTACTGAAGGATTCAAGGACCACTCATAAGGATCAAGACAGATCTGCTGAGCCTGAACGCTAAAATGTTGGACCCTCCCGGAATGTGCATTACCACCAGAAAACAGCCGGTGGAGATCACCCATTCCCACACTCTCTGGCTTTGCGACAGAGGGGATAAGATCTGGTTCCCCAAGGATGGAAGAAAAGGACATCCCTTCAGCAGGTTCGGGGACTGAATCCACCACCAAAAAGAGTCCCTGCACACTCGGGAGATTTGAATGGGGTGAGATAAATGTAGATCTAACAGGGACCACTAAACCGTGAGAGTCCACTGAAGAATTTGCATATGAAGGCATGCTAAAGGTAACAGGCTGATAGGCCCCAATGCTCTTAGAACTGCTTCCGCTGCAAGAACTTGAGCTTGAAGGACATACAGGCTGTGCATTTTTAAACTGCGCATCCTGTCCAGGGTGAGGAAAACTTTCATTTGAACAGTGTTCAACCGATTCCCCGATTAAGTCTAGAATCTGAACTGGGGCCAGTGAAGATTTGTTTTGGGTGATGGTGATGCCCAGTTTGTTTGCTAAATGAAAAAAGCAGTCCCTGGCCTGACAAAGTAGATGCTTGGAAGGGGCAGCAAAGAGCCAATCGTCCAGGTAAGGGAAGACCTGAATACTCTGAAGCCTTAGGTGAGCCGCTACTACTGCCGTCACCTTGGTAAACACTTTGGGGGCTGTGGTGTGACCAAAGGGAAGGGCACTGAACTGACAAATGATTGGCACCTAGTTGGAGGCGGAGGAATCTCCAAGAGCACCTGTCCATCTTGATGTGATAGTACGCATCCTGGAGGTCTACTGAGCACATCCAATCGCTTGCCTGAAGGTAGGGCAAGACGGTTAGAAGAGTGACCATCAGAAATTTCGTTTTGGCTACTGACAGGTTCAAGGTGGACAGATACAGGATACGTCTAAGGTCCCCCGTTTTCTTTGGCACTAAAAAGAACCTGGAGTAAATACCTGATCTGGATTGGTCTGAGGGGACAGGTTGGATGACCCATTTCTTTAGCAGCTTTTTTATTTCTAGTGCGCTTCCTCCCTTTACACGGGTGGGATGTCTGGGAGGTGTTTCTTCAGTCGTGGTGGTTCTTTGAACGGGACGAAATATCCTCTGGATATAATTCGCAACACCCAGCCAGGGGCGTAACTACAAGAGGCGAAGTGAGGCAATTGCCTCAGGGCTCCAAGCAGCAGGGGGCGCTTTGGGCCGACAGATGTTGTCACGGATTGTACTTTGCTTATTTAGTAAATGTCCATCGTTCGGTGGTAAGAATCCCAGTCTGCAGCCCTCCCACCTAGAAAAAAAAAACAAGAAAAGAAATCCGTGAAACAAAAATTTCATTCAGACTGCCTTTATCGGCAGTCCGAATGCAAAGAAAAGGGTACCCAGCGACCTGTGCTGTAGGATACCCAGACATCTGTGCGGTCAACAACTGCACAGAACAGAGGAGCTCCAAACTGCTTCCCTTGCAGTCAGGGCCAATGAGGAGTGAGCTGAGAGCTCTCTCTCAGCTCTCATGGAATTTCGTTGCACGGGTGTCGTGTAGAGCGATCGGGGTTTCAGACATGGTCGGACGATCGCTGGCTTAGTTTCTTTGGCTGGATTATGAGGTTTAGGAGGGAACTCATGCTCTGCAGAGTGATATCCCTCTTGCATTTGGTTTATTTACACACAAGGGGAAACAAATGTAGGCGCGAGAGACGTGTTACTGCTACAGTTAACAAAAGTTGAAACCGAGATCTCTGGATGACTGAGAGAAAACATTACATCAGTGGCCAGCAGTTGTATCCAGTTCCAGAAGGTGTTAAACCCAACCAAGGTAATTCTGTTACTGTTGTTGACTGAATGATGTCTCTTTTAATCAAATGTGATTTGACTGATTTAAAAAAGCAAAACGGGAACAGTTCTGTTAAGTGCTAGCTGATGAAGGAAGATTATTATTACCAATGTTTTGTAATCTGTCATATGCATACCTTACAAACACTGAAATATAATTCAATGAAATGGAACAGCTATTCAAAACAAGAGAAGAGCTTCAAGACAGGAATTAATTTGACTAAGCAAGTAAGTTAACAATAGATGTGCTGTAAATATAACAGAAGCATAAGTAATTTACTGAGCTTCCCCGCAAAGCTTTTCAGTGACAGAATCTGCTCATACTGGTGTGTGATAGGTAACCACACTCCTCAAAAGCCAAGCAGCACCAGAGTTTGTAGCTGCAAGTTAGCATAATAGTCTCACTGCCATAGTGAGTCACTCAACAATGACAAGGAGTACATATGTACTCCTCTCAGGATGGTCTAGAATATTTTTTTAAATGTTTTTTAATTGGTCCCCGCTTCTGGTGAATTTCCACTTTGTACCATTCAATATGTAGTTATGTATTATTTGCACATAGTTATCGTTTAATACATTTATTACATTTTATGCTTTATGGCTGTCAACTCAGCATTGTATAATGGCATTCCGGATGTGGTATTTTATTATTGTCACAGAGTCATTGTTTTGTGTAGTTGCCAAGTTTGTGTGTGAGAGTTATTGTATTCCTTGTGCTGAACTGAGTGCACCTAGCCATCTGGAAGGCACCACTGGGTATTTTGTTTGGTTTTACTGCATTTTATATATATATATATATATATATATATATATATATATATATATATATATATATATGGATTCACTTTATAACCTCGAAATGCTGAAATATCGAATTTCAGTATCTCGAGACTATAAAACCGAATCCATAAAACACTGACAAACAAAACCATTGAAACCACATAACCGAAAACACTGCACACACTACACTAAACATACAACACAACAACCACATCACAACATAAACAAAAACAACACACATACACAACTCACACACATAAGCAGGGGCAAGCCCCTGCATTCTATGGGGGCTGCCACACCCCCCCTACTTATATATACTAACTCCGAGATCGCACAAACACTACACAAAAGCTCACTCACACACACACATTCTCCAATCCCTCACACACACTCTAACTCCCACTCAAAACCCTTACAAAACACTCACTTACCTGACATAACACCTACATCCAAACACGGCACCACGCACCAACAAAACACAAACCCGGACATTACATAGCGCAACTTCATAACCGCGAATTTGACATATTTTCGACATACGTCAAATTCGCGATTATGAACGTTCGCTATTTTTAACATTCGACTTTATAGCTTCGAGATACTGGTCCAGGATAGTTTGTTTTAGAATCCAACCATTCTGTATTATGACTTGGTGCATATATATAAAACTATATGATGAAGTCTCAAAATTCACTTATTTATTAATTAATTACTTAATTAATTACATTTGTTAACTGGGAAAGTCTGATGGGGCTAGGAGCCCGTTTTTAGTGGAGAAAAGCTCCAAAAGACAGTACAATTATATTGTTTTGAATATGAACAGCAGTATTCAGTCTACAGTATTGATTATGAACATTTAAAAAACACTCAATATAGTACAGAATTTAGGATAGGATAAAAATATAGTATATACAAATTTCATATTGCATGTATAACATCACATTCACAAAGTAGTTTTATAATTAGACAAACACAAATAGATGTATAGAATTGTCAGACCCATATAGACCAAAATATAATAAATTTAAAAGCAAGCCACCCTGGTGGTCCACCAATTAAAATTAAATCTTCAGTAAAAGAAAAACATGTTGACCTTAAGTTGCTTCGGTTATTTCATACAATATTAAGATATAAAACAAGTCTTTAATGCAACTATTAGTAGGAAGTTATAAAGCATTTTTTGTGCTACTATATGTGATTTCTTTGGCTTCGGTCATCTCGATGGCTTGGGTTCCCGGGGGGGGGGGATGTTGGGGCACCTAGGAAAAGTTTGCCTCAGGGCGCTTCTAACGTAGTTACGCCACTGCACCCAGCGATCTATTGTAACGGACTTCCATCCCATTGGGTGTAGTGACAGGCAACCCTTGACTGCCTACACAGATGAGCAGTCGGGCAACCCTTCAGGGCTGCTGCCCAGGTTTCTCCAAGAAGGGTTCTCGAGACCCAAAGTTTCTAGGACCCCACTCTGCCTACAGGGCGGTGTCTGTCATAACCCCCTCTGCCTCGGGGGAAAGTGAGTCTAGAGTGTCCAGGGAAAACGCCTGAGACTTCTGGAACCACATCTTCTTCATCCCTCGCTGATTCTTGGAAAAGGATCTTTGAGGGGAGGAGAAGCAGATCCCAACGGCAGACAGTGTCTTCCCCTCCTTCTCACTCTGGACCAGTGTCTCTCTAATGGATTTCCCAAAAAGGGAAGAACCATCGTAAGGAGCATTTGTCAATGATGCCTTAAAGGGTTCCAAGAATTGACAGAGCTGGATCCAGGCATGGCACCTGATGGCAATGCCCATCCCAGATGCCCTGGCGGCTCCCTCCATAGCTTGCGAGAGCAGGTGCATGGATGCATTCAAAACTGCTTTAAGAGTGGCCATTTGAGCGAACTTCTTTTTGTCCTTACTAATATGGACTCC